>NW_026131862.1:0-32628 GCF_903995435.1 Acomys russatus | reverse complement strand
AGGAACAAATTCCTGAACAGAACACCAACGGCCCAGGCCTTAATGTTAACCATTAATAATGGGACCTCATGAGGCTGAGAAGCTTCTCTAAGGCAGGAGACACTGTCAGAGAACAAAGCGACAGCTCACAGACTGGGAAAAAAATCTTCACCAACCCTAACTGACAAAGGTCAATACCAAAATAAAAGAACCAAGAAATTAAACCACCACCAACCGAATAACCCAATTGAGAAATGGGCATGAACTAAACAGAGAATTCTCAAGAGAGGTATCAAATGGCTGAGAAACACTTAAAGAATGCTCAGCCTCCTTAGTCATCAGGGAAATGCAAATCAAACAACTCTGAATTCCATCTACACCCATCAGAATGGCTAAGATCAAAACCAAGCGACACCACATGCTGGCGAAGAGTGGGGAGAGAGGAACTCTCCTCATTGCTGGGGGAATGCAAACTAGTACAGCCACTTGGAAATCATCTGGTGCTATCTCAGAAAAATGGGATAGGGCTTCCTCAAGACCACTTCCACCCTTGGAATATACCCAAAGTGCTCCAGCAACACAAGAAAATGTGTCAACCATGTTCATAGCAGCCTATTCATAATAGCCAGAACACAGAAACAGCCTAAGTGCCCTCAGTAGAAGAGTGGATAAAGAAACTGTGGTACTATACACTATGGAATATTACTCAGGTATTAAAAACAAGAATTCCCAATTTGTAGATAAATGGATTGAGCTAGAAATGATCATAATGAGCGAGAACCCGAAACAGAAAGAATCAAAGGCTAATACCTTATATCTGCATACTAGGCCAAGGGGCATGTCCCACGAAAGCCTTCACTTACCAGGAAACTGGGGAGAGGGAGGGCATCCTATTGGGACCTAAATGAGAGAAGAGCATGGAGAATAGCAAATAAAAGGATACAGAGGGTCCTAGAAACCTACAAGTAGAACAATATGATAGGCAGAATTGGGCCCAGGGTCCCTGCCAAAGTAAGGCCCAGCCAAGGACATACAGGAGGTAAACTTAAACACCTTCCCAGATCTAGCCAATGGTCAGAAATTCTCCACAGTGGAGTGAGAGTGTGATATACTTTCCACGTACTCTGGTGCCTCACATTTGACCATGTCCCCTGGAGGGGAGACCTGGTGGAACTCAGAGGAAGGACAGTAGGTTGCCAAGAAGAGATGATACCCTATGAGAATATACAGGGGGAGGTAACCTCGGAACAGTCATAGGGGAGGGGAATAATGGAAAAATGGGGGGGAGGGAGGAATGGGAGGATACAAGGGATGGGATAAACATTGAGATGTAACAAGAATAAATTAATAAAAAAATGACCATTGGAAAAAAATGTTTCATCATTTCCTCAAATTTTTTCTAAAATTTTAACTCCCATTTCTTTTTCCCCTTATTCGTCCTGTTATCAATTTCTTTCTTAGTTTCTCTTCTTCTTTTCTTAATTTTTCTTTTGTTTGTTCTTCTGCTTTTTCTAAACTATTTTTCTTTCTGTTTCTCGCTTCTATTCAAATTGTACCTACATTTTTTCCTATTCCATTTTTCCTCTCTTTTATCTCTTTCTTTCTCGGACATTGTATCACCATTTTCATGTTATTATTTCCTTAGTACAACTTTTCCCTTTTTTCTCTTCCTTAAAATTGGTCTTTTGTTCTTATTCATGTTTTGCAACTTTTTCATCTTTTCCTTAATTTCATTTCCATTCTCATCACCTTTTGCTTCTTACTGCAATATTCTCTTTGTTAGCCATTCTTCTTTATTTTCTTAATTATTCTCCTTTATAGTTGATTCAAATTTTGTACAGTTTCTGTCTTCAAAAATGTATACATTTGTGCCAGGATTATTAACTCATAAACACAGAGAGTTTGACAAAAAATGATGGATAAATAGATGGAAAAGGCACAGGCTGGCTAAAATATGATAAATGGATGAATGATTCACAGAGTAACAGGTGCCAAGGGTAGAAAATGGAGACAAACACAGACATGGTAGATGATAGAATTTGTATATGGTTGATAGACAGTGACTCAGCAATACATAGAAAAAATAGAAAATGTATACATAGCTACAATATAGAGTGGGCATTAGAAGAGAAAATCTGGTAGTTTTGTGATAACAATACAGAATGGTTAACAGGCACCAATAATGACAGAAAAGAAGCGAGATAGATAGAAGATAACAATGATTGTAAAGAAAAGATGAATAATTTATGAGTTAGATACATAAGAGACAGGTGGATGCAAGATAAATGGAGTTAAATAAATGGTCCTTGATGGATGTCATTTACAGGAGATATTTAAAGAGAGGAAAGACAGGCATGGATGGAAGGATTGACATATATAGATAGAGAGTGAATTCAGGTCAAGACCACATGTGCCTGAATATGAGAAGTATCAAGGTTGTTAGAAGAGATTTTTGGCTGTGAGAGACTAGACCGAGAGAGAGAGACAGAGAGAGAGAGAGAGAGAGAGAGACAGAGATAGACAGAGACAGAGACAGAGACAGAGAGACACAGAGAAAGACACAGAAACAGACAAAGAAACAGACACAGAGACAGAGATAGAGACAGAGAGTCATAGAGACAGAGATAAGCCAGATTGAATAACTCAGCTAAAAGAGGATGCAAGCCAGAACAACTGGGTCAATCTAGACTGAAGAGAAGTCAGAAAGCACAGGTAAGTGTGAGATTATTAAGCAGTAAGATGCTGATGCTTGAAACATATAGACCTATATAAGACTATGTTAGACCTCCGCGAGCTTTTCTATCTGCATTCAGCATTGTTGTTTTGCTTTATTTATTATCATAGCATCAGAACATACTTTTTGTAATATACAATTCAAAAGGCTGCCAAAGCAAGGGTGGCAAAGTTAATCTCGTGTTATTATGGTGTGCCAATATGTTCCAGGCTCTTTCCCACTTTTTCCTCTAAGTGGCTTAGTGTCTCTGGTTTTATGTTGAGGGTCTTTAATCCACTTGGATTTGAGTTTGTGCAAGGTGACAAATATGGGTCCAGTTTTCATTTTTTACACATAGACCTCCAATTAGACCAGCACCATTGTTGAAGATGCTATCCTTTTTCCATTGAATGGATTTGGCTTCTTTGTCAAAAATCAAGTGACCATATATGTGTGGATTCATATCTGGGTATTCGATTCGATTCCACTGATCAACCAGCCTGCTGCTGTGCCAGTACCATGCTGTTTTAATTACTATTGCTTTATAGTACAGTTTGAAATCAGGTATGGAGATTCCTCCGAGCACCTTTATTGTACAAGATTGTTTTAGCTATTCTGGGTTTTTTGTTTTCCATATGAAGTTCAGTATGGAACTTTCAATGTCTTTAAAAAATTGTGTAGGTATTTTGATAGGGATTGCATTGAATCTGTAGATTGCTTTTGGTAGGATGGCCATTTTTACTATGTTAATTCTCCCGATCCATGAGCAAGGAAGATCATGCCATCTTCTCAGGTCATCTTCAATCTCTTTCTTCAGAGTTTTGAAATTGTTTTCATACAAGTCCTTCACTTGCTTAGTTAGGGTAACTCCTAGATATTTTATATTTCTTGTGGGTAATGTGAAGGGTGTGGTTTTCCTAATTTCTTCCTCTGCAAGCTTGTCATTTGTGTATAGGAAGGCTACAGACTTTTTTGAGTTAATTTTGTATCCAGCCAATTTGCTGAAGGTGTTTATCAGCTTTAGGAATTCTGTTGTGGAATTTTGAGGGTCACTTATGTACACTATCATATCATCTGCAAAGAGGGATAATTTGACTTCCTCCTTTCCCATTTGGATACCATTGATCTCCTTTTGTTGTCTTATTGTTTGTTGGGAGCCGAGAGACCCTGGCTGAGCTGAGAGACCCTGGTTGCGTTGAACTCCAGCTGACCCTTTCCAGCCAGCCTATACAGAAAGAACTTATCAAACATTTTGCCTGGCAACGGACAAACCGTAAACGTCGTGCTTGGCCCCAGGAGAGGGAACTTGGCCCTGAGAAAAGGAACACTCAGTGTACTGTGGCTTTGTAGCCTTTCACAGGAGTCACAGTACATGAACATCTGACGTGCTGTGGTCTCTGGGAGAGGACCGTGGGGCCACCTGTCTCTTCCCCTGCCCCATACATTGTCCCAGGGGTTCCTACCCCAGAAGATTCTGTACTCTCCCACTGCTCTCCCTCCTTCCCCCACCCTTCCTGAAGCACACTTTAAAAATCATACACCTGCTTTCAGTAAATGACTCTTGATAAGACCAACCTTTCAAGAGTCGTGTCTCTCCCGCCCATTCTTATTCACAGGCCGCGACCCCCTTCGAGAACCCGAATAACTAAACCCGCGGGACGGGGACAGTGGCGCCCAGACGTGGTTGTCGAAGTACAGGTCGCCCCACAGACAGATTAAGATCGCGATCGCCCCTGTGACTTCATGGTTGTTGCCGCTCACCCGGCCGCTTCAACTATTAGGTGAGTCATCTGTCCAATTTCTCAGAATGGGTAAAACTTTGTCTAAAGAGGCAGAATTCATCAAGGGCCTAAAAGATGCACTCAGAGAGAGAGGCATAAGGGTTAAAAAGAAACATTTGGGTGAATTTTTCATTTTTGTCGATAAGAAATGTCCCTGGTTCATTATTGATGGGCCAACCATAGATTCACACAAATGGCAGCGAGTCGGTTGTGATTTAAATTTCCTCATAACTAGGGATGGGAGTGAGGCCCTAGGACACAACATTTTTTCATACTGGGGTCTCATCCGTGACATTATTCAAGCCTCCGATTCAGAGACTGGACACAAACAACTCCTTTCTGTTGCGGAGTACTGTCTCAAGTCTTCCCTGCCGCCTTCTCGTTCCTCCTCTCGCACCTCTGCCCCTGCTTCTTCTCCTTTCACCTTCATAGATATCCCTCACAACTCCTCTGTCGACCCATCTCCGCAACCTCCCCAGCCGCCACCTCCTTCTTCTACGGCCCCTCCCCATCCTTCTCTCTCATCCGCCTATAATGACCCTCTCTCTTTTACAGACCGCGGCTGCTCTCCTTTCTGTGCCCCTGTCTTTCCTGCAACCAAAAACTCTCCCTCTGCTCCGCCCGCCGTGCTCCTTGCCCAGAATGGTGACGACCCCCTAGATCCCGGAGATGCTGTGGCCCTTGAGGATAAAGCCGCCCGCTACCACTCCAAAGAGTGGCCTCCCTTCTCCCTCCTGACCCTCCCCCCTCCCATCAGTGCCTCCTTCCCCGCAGCCGCTCCTCCTCCTCTCCTCCCAGCTCCGGCTGTGCTGGAGTTGGCTGCTCCTCCCTCTTTGCCTGCTGTGCCCCCTGCTGTCTTTTTTGTTAATCCTGGAGATTCCCTTAACCCTGACTACGCCGCAGCCCTTAAAGAAAAAGCCTCTGGAGATCATTCTGAAGAGTGGCCACCTCCTACAGCTTCACCCCATAAACTGCAGCCTCCTGTCCTCCGCTATAATCAATCTCCTTCCTGCCAATATTTTTCTTGCCTTTGTAACCTAAAAGCCCATCTTCACTCCCAGCTCGCAGATGCTGTTGAAATCGCTCGCCTTCAAAAACAGCTTTCACTTTTAAACTTCTCGTCTTTCACAGACTTCAGTTCCCTGCCTTACTTTCCCTGCCACTCGCTCTCAGTCTAATCCTGGTCCTCCCCCATCCTCCGGAGAAGCTGAGGCTGCAAGTGAAGATTCTACACCCGCCCCATCTGCTACACGCTCCTGCGCTCTCCAGCTGGGGCCCATCCCCGGGCCCTCCTCTCCCCTCACTCTTTAATTTCTCTGCCATCATGTTAAAGCCTCAGCTGCCACAACAGGCTCCCCAGCCTGTCCAATTTTTGCCAGCCTCGGGGTCAGCCAGCCACAATCCAGCCCACTGTTGCCTCCCCTTCAGCCCCTGCCCCAAATGCCTCAAACCTTTGCTGCACCTCCCCTGGAAGCACAGGAGTGGACCTCTGTGCTTCCACCTACACAATATTAAATCCTGACTCTGGCGTTCAAGTCATCTCCATAGATTCCACTGTTTTATCTCAGGCCTCCCTCTTCGCCGTGCCACCCCTCCCTAACCCACCTCCAGGGTATAGGCGTATCCACCAACACCCTCCAAAGCTCCCAGATTCTGACATGGGAGGATCCTGATGGCAATACAGGCTGTGTTCAGCCATTCATTGTCCCTGGCCTGCCTGTCAACCTTTGGGGGCGAGATATATTAACCCAGATGGGAGTTTACCTTTTCAGCCCCTCTCCCACTGTGACACAACAAATGCTAGATCAGGGATTCCTCCCCAGTCAGGGCTTGGGCAAAAATAATCAGGGATGCCCAACCCCTGTCCAGACCACTCCCAAACTAGAACGAACAGGATTGGGTTACCATACTTCTTTTTTTTTTATAAGGGCCGTTGCTCCCCCTGCACTCCAGGCTGATAAGATTACTTGGAGAAATGACTCCCCTGTCTGGATCGACCAATGGCCCCTCCCCACCAAAAAACTCACCGCGGCAATGCAGTTAGTGCAAGAACAGCTGTCCGCAGGCCATATTGAGCCCTCTACATCTCCTTGGAACATCCCCATTTTTGTCATCCAGAA
Source organism: Acomys russatus (assembly GCF_903995435.1). NCBI lineage: Eukaryota > Metazoa > Chordata > Mammalia > Rodentia > Muridae > Acomys > Acomys russatus. Next base: position 26,035 of record NW_026131862.1, on the reverse strand, counting down.
AAAAGGTGGTAAATGGCATCTACTACGAGACCTTAGAGAAATAAATAAAACTATGGTTCCCATGGGAGCCCTTCAGCCAGGACTCCCCTTCCCTGTCGCCATTCCCAAGGGATTTTCAAAAATTGTTATTGATCTTAAGGACTGCTTCTTTTGCATCCCTTTACATCCGGAGGATTGCAAGCGCTTTGCCTTTAGCCTACCCATTGTTAATTGTATAGGACCCTCCCCTCGCTTCCAGTGGAAGGTACTCCCCCAAGGTATGGCTAATAGCCCTACTCTTTGCCAAAAGTATGTGGCCCAAGCCATAGATCCCTTTCGCCTTGAACATCCTAATCTCTACCTTATCCACTACATGGATGACATCCTTTTGGCGGGAGCAAATGGTGAGGAGCTCCTGCGAGTTGCGTCCTCCTTATAGCCAGACTCCAAGAGTTTGGGCTCCATATTGCGCCAGAAAAGGTTCAGCTTCAGCCCCCTTATTTGTTTTTAGGATACGAATTACATTCTCATAAGATTCTCACTCAAAAGATGGAACTTAGAAGAGATCCTTTACACACCCTAAACGATTTCCAAAAGCTCCTGGGGGACATTAACTGGTTGCGCCCCTATTTAAAACTCACCACTGGAGATCTTAAGCCCCTTTTTTCTATTCTTCAGGGCAATCCTGACCCCTCTTCCCTCGAAAACTGACCCTGAGGCTATAAAATCCTTACAGGTGTTGAGGCTGCTATTTCAAATCAGACCATTTCATATTACTCCCCCTCTTCCCCCCTCTGGCTGTTGATCCTCCCCACCACTTTTTCACCCACAGGTTTGCTATGGCAAAATAAACCGTTATACAGGTTACATTTACCCGCTACCCCTTCAAAAGTCCTTTCCCCATATCCCCTCCTAGTGGCCAAAATACTCAGGTTGGGAAGAGAGAGTTCCCTTAAAATATTTGGAAAAGACCCAGACATAGTCAGCCAACCCTATAGCCCCGCCCAAATCCAATGGCTACTACAAACATCTGATGACTGGGCCGTCAATTGCTTTTCTTTCCAGGGAAATATTGATAACCATCTCCCCTCTGACAAACTTATCCAATTTCTCAGTAAACAAGACTTAATTTTTCCTAAACATACCAAGAGTACCTCTATCCCACAAGCCCCTTTAGTTTTTACTGATGGCTCCTCCTCCGGTGTAGCTGCCTATGTTATTGATGGGCAAACTACCAGGTTTCAGACTAATCTACCTTCTGCTCAACTGGTGGAACTGACTGCAGTCTTCCAAGTGTTGCAAACCCTACAAGACTGCCCCTTTAATTTATATACAGACAGCACTTATGTCGCTTGCTCCATTCCTTTGTTAGAAACTGTGCCCTTTATTCGGCCAGATACTAATGCTTCCCTCCTCTTTGCTAAAATCCAAAAAAGTATCCAGCAAAGGACATGCTCCTTCTTCGTTGGACATATTCATGCCCATACCGGTCTGCCTGGACCTTTGGCCTAGGGCAATCATTTGGCCGATCTAGCCACCAGAAACAGCTTCTTAATTCTGTTATCCCAAGAACGGCACCCCCTTCAAATGGCCCAACAGGCTCATCAATTACACCGCCTAAACACTCAAACCCTGAGACAAATGTTCTCCATTACCAGGGAACAGGCCCGACAGATTGTACATCAGTGTCAACACTGCATTACCTTCCTCCCTGAGCCACATCTGGGAGTTAACCCTCGGGGACTCACCCCAGGAGAGTTGTGGCAAATGGACGTTACCCATTTTGCCCCTTTGGGAAAACTAAAATACATCCATGTGTCTATAGACACCTTTAGTGGATTCCTTTACGCCACCCTTCAGTCCGGGGAGGCTACAAAGAATGTAATCAGTCATGTTCTCTCCTGCCTCACAGTTATGCCCCGGCCCTCCACCATTAAGACAGACAATGGGCCTGGCTATACTAGCTCCTCCTTTAAAAACTTTTGCGCCCAATTACAAATTAAACATGTTACTGGAATTCCCTACAATCCCCAAGGACAAGGCATAGTAGAAAGAGCTCATCAAACCTTAAAAAATATGATTTTAAAACTCCAAAATTCTGGGGGGATATTATACCCCATCAATAATAATCATAAAAATTTATTAAATCATGCCTTATTTGTCCTTAATTTTTTAACCCTTGATAGACAGGGAAAGTCGGCTGCCGATAGATTCTGGCATCTTTCAACTGCCGTTACTTATGCTCAAGTATTATGGAAAAATCCATTGACTCATCAATGGCATGGACCAGACCCTGTGCTCATTTGGGGCAAAGTACATGCCTGTGTCTTTGACCAGACTCGACAAAATGCTCGATGGCTTCCTGAAAGGCTAATCAAACTGGCTAACCCAACGACCTCCCCAGGGAAAATCCCTGAGAAAGATCAATAGATGTGTTTTCTCCTAGAATGTCCCTGCACATCTTCTTCTTCGTCCTCCTGAGCCCGGTGGTAAGTACTCCCCTCTCCCACCCCCGCTATAATCCCTACGTGATATTCAATTACACATGGGTCATTGTAAACCAGGCTGGCGACATCGTTAATTCCAGTAGCCACCTGGGAGCTCAGCCCCATTGGCAGGTCCTCCAAGTAGACCTCTGTGCACTGGCACTTGGGGCTAACCCCGACTGGGGTACTGAGAACATTTTTTGGCCCACGCATGAGTCTAAGGCTTCTGAACAGCCCATAAGAGGAAAAGACTATGTCGGATGCCGCAATGATTTAGAACGAATACTGCTTCATAAGGCTTTAAGAAGACAAGGGTACTAGGGACTAAATGGAGGCCTATATGTTTGCCCTGGCACTTCTCATCGTCCCCGGACCAATAATTACAAGTGCGGAGGCTCTAGTGATTTCTTTTGTGCCTCCTGGGGATGTGAGACATCGGGAACCACTTATTGGAATCCTTCTTCCCCCTGGAATTATATCTCTGTCACTAGTTCTTGGATACATCCTGAAGTTAATAATTACTATATGCCTGATGACTTAAAAAACCTTTGCAATAGCGCTCATTCCCCCACCCTCGGTTGGTGCAATCCCCTATCCATCTCCTTCACTGCCTCAGGTAAACGTCAAATTTGGACTGACAGAGGCTTTGAGTGGGGCCTACGCCTTTATAAAATAGGTTATGACATGGGATAAAATCAGGCTCTTAAAAGAAGTCCCCAATAAAAATGCTGCCTCTGCAGGCCCCAATAATATGCTTCATAAGCCTGTAGCAGCTGCCCCAAAGCCTCCTGAACGTAAGCCACAGCCAACCCCTCATCCTTCTGCCACCCCCCACTCTTCTTTCCCTACCCTGTTCCAACCCACCATCCCTCTTGGTCCCCCTAGTACTGAAGAACTCATTATTGATCTCACTAATGCCTCTATCCAGACCCTTAAAAGTGCCAACTCCTCCACTTACCCAGAATGTTGGATATGTTTCTCCCCCACCCCCCCTTACTATGAGGGCATCGCGCTCTTTTCCACCCCCTCCTTTACCATGAGACACCTCCTGCCCTTTCCACGTCCGAACCTGACAACTCCATTACAGTTCAATCTATTTTTGGTTTCGGCACTTGCCTTCTGGGCCCAAATATGCTTCCCCCCAGAGACCTATTGGAAGTTTGCAATCAGACTCTTGTATTAAATACCACCTTCCAATTTGCCTTGGCCCCTAATGGTACTTATTTTGCCTGCTCTTCAGGCCTGGCCTCTTTTCTCTTTACCCCTTTATTTATCCACAAACGTGATTGGTGTATGACGGTCCTCTTATTCCCTCGCTTCTCTGTCCACAACCCTGAAGATTTCCTGAACTTTATAGATAAGGGCGTCTCTATCCACCCCTGATCTAAGAGAGAGCCCATTACGACTCTCACCATAGCCACTATTTTGGGCCTTGGTGCAGTGGGGGCAGGTACAGGAATTGCCTCCCTGGTGACCTCCAAACAAGGTTTTGCTGAACTCCAGACAATTATTGATAGAGATATTTCTAATATGAGAGAGGGGATTCAGGAGGTAAAGGACTCCCTTGACTCCCTTGCAGAGGTAGTTCTTCAAAACCGCAGAGGCCTTGGCCTCCTTTTCCTAAAGGAGGGGGGGCTCTGTGCTGCTCTTAAAGAGGAATGTTGCTTCTATGTCAGTAAAACAGGCTTAGCACAAAAGAGCCTTGACAAAGTCTCCAAGGCCCTGGAGGAACGTCGGCGAGCAAGAGAGAAACAAGAATCCTGGTATCAAAATTGGTTTTCCTCCTCCCCCTGGCTCTCTACCCTCTTGCCCAGCCTCCTGGGCCCCTTTGTGGGGATCCTCCTCCTCCTTTCTTTTGGGCTTCTGGGCCTTCCATCATTTAACCACCTTTGTTAAAAGCCAGGTTGACTCTGCTACCAAGAATATACAGGTCCATTACCACCGCCTCTCCTCAGATGATCCTAAAAATAATGCCTCCGAAACAGAGACTTCAAGGGTCCAACAGCCTTCACAGCAGCCTTATGGACAACCCCTACATTTCCAGGCATTACGCGATGCCAAATGGAGGGCTTGATTCTGCCCCAGGCGTTTCTGGTAACCTCATCAAACCCCTTCCCACCATCCTCAGTTCTTACCGCACAGCCTTTTTGCCTTAGAGGTCAGATCATTCCCACAGGCCTGGCAGGCTGCCTGTAAGTCCTACATAACTAACTTGCAGTGAGTCTCTCTCTCTTCTTTCTGCATGGCCTTTGCACTCGACTGGCTCTAGTTGCCATTGCACGTCGTAAGGCACCCTATATCTGTGTGCACCCAGTGGCCATTGCACCTCGCAGGGAAGCTTGCCCATTGCATGCGGGATGGCACTGAGTGGCACCTCTAAGATGGTCCTCGATTGGTTGGCTCTGAGACATGCTCCAGCCTTGATTGGACCATTTCCTTTTCCTAAGCTCACTGCACATATAACACCCTATGGAGAGCTGCGAAGTACTGCGCCCACATGCGGCACCAGTTTTCGCCTTCCGCCACCCCAAAGGCAAGCGCTCTCGGGAATGTGTGAGACCTTCCTTGGCATGTGGTGTGCTGGGCCCTTATTAAATAGGGAAGGGGGAGATGTTGGAAGCCGAGAGACCCTGGCTGAGCTGAGAGACCCTGGTTGCGTTGAACTCCTGCTGACCCTTTCCAGCCAGCCTATACAGAAAGAACTTATCAAACATTTTGCCTGGCAACGGACAAACCGCAAACGTCATGCTTGGCCCCAGGAGAGGGAACTTGGCCCTGAGAAAAGGAACACTCAGTGTACCGTGGCTTTGTAGCCTTTCACAGGAGTCACGGTACATGAACATCTGACGTGCTGTGGTCTCTGGGAGAGGACCGTGGGGCCACCTGTCTCTTCCCCCCGCCCCATACATTGTCCCAGGGGTTCCTACCCCAGAAGATTCTGTACTCTCCCACTGCTCTCCCTCCTTCCCCCGCCCTTCCAGAAGCACACTTTAAAAATCATACACCTGCTTTCAGTAAATGACTCTTGATAAGACCAACCTTTCAAGAGTTGTGTCTCTCTCCGGCCTATTCTTATTTACAGGCCGCGACCCCCTTCGAGAACCCGAATAACTAAACCCGTGGGACAGGGACAATTGTTCTGGCTAGAACTTCGAGTACTATATTGAAGAGTTATGGAGAGAGTGGGCAGCCTTGCCTTGTTCCCGATTTTAGAGGAATTTCTTTGAGTATCTTAACATTTAGTTTGATTTTGGCTATTGGCTTGCTGTATATAGCCTTTATTATGTTGAGGAAAGTGCCTTGTATCCCCGATCTCTCTAAAACTTTAAACATGAATGGGTGTTGAAGTTTATCAAATGCTTTCTCTGCGTCCAAGGAGATGATCATGTGGTTTTTTATTTTCAGTTTGTTTATATGGTGGATTACATTGATGGATTTCTGTATATTAAACCATCCCTGCATGCCTGGAATGAAGCCTACTTGGTCATGATGAATGATATCTTTGATGTGTTCCTGTATTCGTTTTGCAAGTATTTTATTTAGTATTTTTGCATCTATGTTCATAAGAGAAATTGGTCTGAAATTCTCTTTTTTTTTTTGTTGAATCTTTGTGAGGTTTAGGTAGCAATGAGACTATGGCCTCATAGAATGAATTTGGTAATTTTCCATCCATTTCTATCTTTTGGAGTAGCTTGAAGAATATCGGTGTTAGCTCACCGTTGAAGGTCTGGTAGAATTCTGCACTGAAACCGTCTGGCCCTGGGCTTTTTTTGGTTGGGAGACCATTGATGATTCCTTCTATTTCTGTAGTGGAAATGGGACTATTTAGCTTGTTCATCTGTTCTTCATTCAACTTTGGCAAGTGAAATTGATCAAGAAAATCATCCATTTCCCTTAGATTTTCAAATTTTGTGGCATATATGCCTTCAAAGTAGGATCTTATGATTCTTTGAATTTCTTCAGTGTTTGTTGTTATGTTTCCCTTTTCATTTCTGATTTTGTTGATTTCAATACTGTCTCTCTGCCTTTTAGTTAGTTTGGCTAATGGTCTGTCTATCTTGTTGATTTTCTCAAAGAACCAGCTTTGGTTTTGTTGATTCTTTGGACTGTTTTCTTAATTTCTAATTTGTTAATTTCAGCCCTGAGTTTGATTATTTCCAGGCGTCTACTCCTCTTGGGTGTTTCTGCTTCTTTTTTTCCTAGGGCTTCCAGTAGTGTTGTTAAGATGCTTATGTGTGATGTTTCCAATTTCTTTTTAAAGGTACTTAGTGCTATGAATTTTCTCTATTCATTTGCTTTTTTAGATTTTTGCCATTAATGTCTCCTAAACAGTACTTCAAACTACAGTTAGCAGAAAGACATAATCTCAGATTTAGTAAGAGGCACTACAATATCTATCAGTTCAGTCCCTGACAGTTGACACAGTTTTTCTTCTGCTCGTTGCAATCAATTCAGATTTTTTCTATGTTTGTCTTCAACGTTTTACTTTGTTTTTTTGGAAAGAATAATCCCATGATCCTGTCTTGCCTTTGCATTAGATGCCCAGATGGAGAATATTTTGGAGATCAAAGTTAAAATCTTATAAAAGTGTCTTTGAATAGATTGGAGGGGTTGTGTATTCCACAGCTGACAGGGGAGGTCAGAATAGTACTTTGGATTTTTGTTATCTACTTTCACATTCATGTGCATTTTATGGATTGAACTCAGGTCTCTCTCGCCCTATTATGAAGTTAAATAATATATTCAGTTAGTAGAGACATATGAAGGCATGTACTCACAAGCACATGATACTCTTTTGCTCTAGAAGCACGTGATAGATTGGGACGGCAAACACACTGAACTCAATTGATTCTTCAGTGTCCTAGAAGCAATAGAGAGACACAGGCAGGCACTTCCAGTAAGCTTCAAGATACTTTTGTTCTCTCAAAACACTGTGAGAAAACACAGTAAGGCACTCATACACACAGGGACATAGATACTATTCCCTTCTAGAGTCATGGGAGTTGGAACATAGGATGGCACACTCTCGTACACACAAATGCCTAGTTTAATTTCTCATATTGTCTCATATAAGTATATGAGAGAGAGACCCATGTAGGCACTCACATTAAGACCCAAGGATGCTGTTGTCCCCTTGACATAGATGATAAACAACCAAAGTGTGGGACACTCATTCGGACCCATAGATACCCCTGTCCCCTAGGAAGAAGGAGGAGACATACATAGGCCGGAACACACTCTCAGCCATAAACACGACTTTTCCTCCAAGAAGCAGGTGAGGGAGATACAGGCATTCACACACCCTGAAGTCCATACATGTTCTCGTATGCCAGAAGCAGGTGAGACATCCTGGTGGGCAAACACACTCAGATGCATAGATGATCTTGTCCTCTCAAGGCAGGTGATAGAGTCACAGACAGGCACTCAAACACAGGCTCACAGATGCTATTTCCGTCACTAAAGGCAAGTGAGAGATAACCATATGAGCTCTTCTTCCCTTGCTCACATATGACCTTGTCCAATAAATGTAATTGAAGGACTGAAAAAGCCAAAACAGACACTGATAAACATAGATGCCCTTGTCTCCTAGAGTGAGAGGAACGAAACACAGCTAGGAACACGCAATCAGATCCACAATGACAATTTCCCTAAGTGACAGGTTGACAAATGCAGGCAGGAAAGAACTCTCCTGCCAAGAGATTTGCTTTTCCCCTAGAGGCATGGAAAAGAGATACACAGACAGGTAGAAACACCCAGGCACATGCATGCACTTATCACCCAAAGGCAGGTGCAAGAGACATAGGAAGGCCCACACACTCTGCACAATCGATTCTCTTTTACCCTACAGGGAACTGAGAGAGAGACACAAGCACATAAACACATTCAAGATCATTTATAGCCTGGTCCCCTAGAGAAAATGGAGAGAGTTACAGAGGCAGGAACACAAACCCAGGCCCATTGGTGCCATTTTATATCTGTAGGAATGATCAAAAGACACAAGAAAGCTTACCCACAGGCAAAGAAAAGGCTTTGTCCCACACAGGCAGATGAGAGAGGAATACAAACAGGCACACACACACACACACACACACACACACACACACACACACACATTCGCCTATATTGACCTAGTCACTAGAGGTATGGGAATGAGACATAATAGGCACATTTATTCATAATGGGAGATTACTGTGGTCCATAGAATTAAAGGAGAGAGAAGGTGATGCACACAAATTCAGGCCCATAGATTCCTATATACACTAGAAGCATGAGAGAGGCACAGGCAGACACATACAACAGGGCCATTGGTGTCCTTTTCCCATACAGTCAGGTGAGAGAGATAAAGGTAGGTTAACAAATTCATACTCATATGTGTCTTGTTGCCTATGGGAAGGTTGCCTGGAATGGCACATAGGCACACACACAATCGGGCTCATTGTTGAGCTTTCCTCTGGAGAAGTGTATAAAGAGAAACAGTCTCGCTCAAACTTAGCAACAGAGTTGACCTTTCATGCCTACAGGCAGGGTAGAGAGAAAAGAAAACAATACAAGAGGTCCATGGAAAAAAGAAGACAAAGGAGAGAACATTATGAAGAATGAGGAGACTTACATAGGAAAAAGAAGAAAGGATGAAAAGGAAAAGAAAAGATAAAAAATGGAGGAAATTTAGATTAAGAATAAAGGAGGTAAAAATAGGAAATGAAAGCAAAAGAAAAATATTTGAAAACAGAATTTAAAAAAAAAAGAAGAAATGAAAAATTAACGAAAAGTATGAAGAAGATAGTGGAGAAGAAAAAGTCTAAAAAGGAGAAAAAGGAGAAAGGATGAAGACAAAGAATCAAGAATAGAAGAAAATTGTGATGAAAATTAAGAACAACCAGCTAAAAGGAGAAAAAAGTTGAGTAAAAGGATTTAAAAAGAAGAAAAAGGAGAGAACAATAAGGAGGTGTAGAGGAGAGGAAAAAAAGAATAAAAGTTGAAGAACCACAAGAAACAGAAAGAAAGGAAAAATATTAATGAAAGAAAAAGAAAAACACCAGTAGAAAAAGTTGCAGGAAATAATTAAAAAGAAGCAGAAGAAGAAAAAGGAAAAATTAAGAAAAAGAGAAAGAAAATCAGAAAGAAATTGAAAAGAGGACGAATAAGGGGAAAAAGAAATGGGAGTTAAAATTTTAGAAAAGAGTAATTTGAACCTAAAATTGAAAACATTTTGAAGAAAATGACGGAAGGTTTTTAAAAAGGGAAAAACAGAGAAAAGGATTAGATGAAAAGGTGAGGATCCTGTCCACACAAAGTAATCCTTCATCAGGCAAGAAAGATGAAGTCAAGTGCCAGGTAGCCTGAGAGGAGGTTTTATCAGTGTGGGGTACAAAGAGCACAGACTGTCTTCAACAGTACTAGAATCCCAGCAGGTAGCGGGTATGAGGGACTAACTGAGAGTGCATGAGGGGCACAGGAACAAGACTTAGCTGGTTTCAGAACACAGTGGGAGGGACAGATATTTATGTGGAACACATCTCCTGTTCAGTCATGGTGAACAATACACACAGGCTATAATATGTCCCCTCAACATCTTCAAGGTACACTTCACATCTTCCCTGAATGAACAGCCCTGGTTATTAGCTACTACTGTGCCATGAAAAGTTGTGGAGGAGAAGAGTAGACCGAAGCTGATAGTTGTTTATTTTTAAATTATTTATTAATTTATTCAAATTACGTCTCTAGTTATCCAATACGTTGTTTCCTCCCATCCCTCCCACTGTCACTTACAATTTCTCCCTAGTCACATCCCCTATGACTGGGACAAAAGGGTACCTCTTCTCAGTGTATATGATCATAGGGTATCAACTCTCTTCTTGGTAGGCTGCTTTCCTTCGTCGAAGTGCCAACAGGCCTCCCCATCTAGGGGATGTGTTCAAATATGTGGCACCAGAGTTCATGTAAATGTCAATCCCCACACTCCACTCAACTGTCAAGAATGTCCGGTGCATTGGCCAGATGTGAATATGGGTCAAATTTTACTGCACATATTGTACTTGGCTCATTCTGCTGTTTGAGCAGGACCACTAGGCCCAGATCCACCCATCATAATTTTCTACTTGGATTTTTCTAGGACCCAATGGATCCTTCTCCTGCCCCATATTACCATGATACTGTCAGCTACAGTCCTAATAGTGTGTCTTCCCCTCAGGGCCTTTTTCCTGGTAAGTTCTAGCCTGAGCAATTAGGTAATAAATAGAGATCAAGGGGATCCACATGGGAAAGAAAGAAACCTAATTATTCCTATTTGCAGATGCTATGATAGTATACAAAAGTGACCGCAAAATTTCCACGAGAGAACTGCTACAGCTGACAAACAGCTTCAAAGTATTGGATGGATACCAAATCACCTCACAAAATTCAATAGTGTCCTCATGTATAAATGACAATTTTGCAGAGGAAAAAATTATAAAACTTACACACTTCACGTTAGCCACAAGAATAAAAGATATCTAGGAGTTACTCTAACAAAGCATGTGAAGGACTTTTTTGAAAACATTTTCAAAATTCTGAAGAAGGATATTGAAGATGACATGTGAAAAAGCAATATTGTCCCTTGTTCAGGGACTGGGAAATTTAACAAGTAAAAATATCCATCTTACCACAATAAATTTACGGATTCAAGGAACTTCCTATCAAAATGCCTACATTATTCTCTGAAGCTAATAGTCTTAATAATGCTCTTTCTAATTTATTATAAAATGCGTTTGTGACTAACAATCTTCACAAATGTTTAATCCCAGAGTAAGATAATGGATAAGCATCTCTAAGTCTGTGAGTATATAATATTCTATTAAAAATATGCAAGCATAATCCTTTCTGTATGGAAGTGAGCAGGTACAGAATTTAAAGTGAACATGTCTGGATGCTGCGGTGTATTTCATTTTTCACGTCCATGAGTCACAGAGAGATGTAACTTCTGAGCTCTCCTTCGTGGGTGATTTGAAATTGGATTCATGCTGAAAAGGTAAACAATTTCAAACAGATTCTACCACACCATGTCTCACTGGTTTATAATAAGGTGCTGTCAGCTTGAAGAAACTATATTGACATTGTTTCTGGAGTGGGGAAACACATGAGCAGGCACTGAGCCCCCTGCTTTCTTTCTTGTAGCTATTGGCTGCTGTGTTAAGTGTGGAGAAGGAAGTCTAGGGCCTAGGCCTTCCTTTTCATGCTCTCTTGTTTAAAGGGATTTGCAGCTGTTCAGGGGAGTGAAAGAGAGCAAGAGAGTTTTCGGCAAATGCTCAGGTAGCAAATTGTAATTGTCCATTTTTTTAAGGCTGCGTTTCTGGTTTACTAATATAAATAATTTTTATTCTTTCTAAAGAATTTTATGTGGTTGAAGACCAGATAGTATAATTCTACAAATAGCTGAGTTGTTCAGGAGTTAAGGTGATTTTAAATCTAGAGAGATATATGTAGATAGAGATGAGATATGATAGGCAATATAATTTACTTCACTATTTTACACTCAAGAAGACAGGAAAAAGTTTTGTCAAGGTTCTCATGTACAAATATAGAAAATATTTTGAATGTGACCTTTATATAATTCGTGATTCTTTCTTGTTTTTTCTTGATGTATGTAGTTTATTGTATATATTTCTTATAATGTAATTGTATGTAAAAAATAAATGTATTAAAATTTCAATTTAAGATACTGTTTTTATTTTTGATTAACTTACTCACATGGGTCTTAACGATTGTTAATTTTCTTATAATGTTATCACTATTGTGAAAATCTATGTCATGCATCTTTTAGTGTAGATTATTTTAATATCTTTGTATCATTTTTTATTTTACATATTTGTTTGATTATTTCCTGATAATACAGGGGATCATGGAGGTGCATCAGCAAAACTGCATGATATTAAATCAACAGCAATGTCATTAATTCACCCATCAAAGTTTTATATATAATACTGTCATCAAGTTAAATTATAAAAATCATTATTAGAGAAAAAATTCTTACTTCTAAGATTTGCTGGTGTGGTTGAGGTGTAGACATGTGTGTCTCTGGACATAATTCACAGCATCACAAAACTTAAAATATTCTTATGTATATTTTCTGTTACTGCACTTCTTTCTCCATAGTCTAGCTTTATGGAAAGCACACATTGAGTTGTTAAATCATTTTCTACACCATTATGTAGATTAAGCTTGCCTCCTTCTTGCATAGATAGCCTAACTGTAGCTGAAGTCCTCATTGTTAGTTAGTTCAGTCTTTATCTTGGAAGATGCTATACATATTATCGTTCTTCTTCACTATTGTTTCATTCCAATGAGTAAATTTTTTGTCTTATTCATATTTTCTCTCATGAAAATAAATGATTCATATGCTGTCCTAAAAATATCAGTTGTTTGACCAAGTGTAATTTTTATTGTAGTAAAAAAGAATTTTTCCCCTAATTTTTTGTGTTTTCCCTAAAGTTAAAGGATGTATCTGAGGTGTAAAATAGTTGGATAGGTTTTCAAAGACCTTGCCTTGAATGTCAGCAACCGTACTCCCAAAAAAGAAAGAAAGACCAAAGAGAGTGGACAAATAATAGTTCCATTAAGTTATTTTGGAGACAAAGCCACACTATTTACAATTGTCGATCTGCACTGCATCTTGCTCTGTAAATCAGGCTTGCTTGAACTCACAGATAATCCTTCCTCCAGCTTCAGAATTCTGGAAATAGGGCATCATTCCAAAAAGGGAAGAGTTCTCTCTTTACTGTATTGCAAAATTTAACAGTCTATAGCAGGCACACAATATAAAAGAAGATATTGCTACTGCACACTACAAGGATTCAATTCGAAGTCAAACCTTTCTTATCTCTGGGAGTCCAGGGCATACATGTTTTACTCATATACAGATATACATATAAGATCTAGAGACATGAAGAGTAAATTTTTTTAAAAATACTACTTCCCCTTAATTATGTCTAAAGCTTTGAGTAGAGTTTGTTCTCTCACATTGAACTCAAGTCTTTTGCACTTTAAATGTATATTGTGCCATGACCTACTCCATCTAGTTCTATAAATGAGAGCTCTGAGAGTTCTGTAGGTCAATTTTCTTATCAAATATATTTTATTATGATATTATTTATTGACCCTACCCCCTAACCACATAACTATCCCAATAATCAGAAAACTATATTAAAAAACACTACAATGAAAACTTAAGGATATTTAGTCCATGGCATAGTCAGCATGTTTTCAGCAGACCAGTAATTCCAACAACGTTGCTTCTGTAACCAGAAGTTGTGGCTGGATCCTCAAGCCTCAGCTGGAGTCCAAAGCCTAGAACCTTGCCCTGAAACACTTTCATTAAGAGCTTCTTGAAGTACAGAGATGTACAGTCAAAACCAAGTTGTAAATAAAAACTACCTCTCCCACTTTGGGTATATATATAAACACTTAGTTTGTCCTGTGTTGTTTTCACCCATCTCCCCCTCAAAGCAAATAAATGTCTATAATGTAAAACATCAAATTGTTCATAGTAAATGATAAATACCCTTCCATCTTCTCCTTCCCACACTTGGGATCAAAAGAGCACCAATTTTATCTCCCCTTCTATTCTGTCTTTCCAATTAATATAAAAAACCAAATAAAATGAAAAAAAATTGAGAATTATCTGGTAAAATTCACATTTACATGGACCAGTCCATATGAATTTGACAATCTTGGAGAATTTATTGCACTTCCTATTATATTCTATTGAGTCTTACCCTACTTTCCACGGTTTTAAAAAATAACATCACTGAGGTTTTTATATACTTAAGTATTTAAGTATCTAATAAAATTGTAAGTGACCAACTGCCAATTTTTCCTGTGACCACTGTGATTCAGATAAAAATGTTAGCTTTCATTAGGTGCATACTGCACATCTCATTTTCAAATGATTTTTACATTTATTATAAATAAGTAAACATCAAACAAAACTGTGTTTAGTTTCATCAAGTGTAGAATATATACTTTTAAGTCTCTTTCAATATACAATATACAACACATACAGCAAAATACGAACAAAAGTCCTAAAATTACATTGGTCTGCAATACCAATGTAAATATTTGAAATCCAAAGTATAATATTTAAATTTAGTTGATTCAATAATCTTTGTAGTCTAGAAATCTCTATTCTGCTTTATATCTTTCTCTTATTTCCTGCTCATATCCTCTCCTTTTATTTTTAATGCTACTTAGGATAGAAAAATAAGACAAAAATAGAAAGAAATCCCTAAATGAAACATTTATTAATTCATAAGTATTCCATCCAAGGAAAAAACAAACATTGTTAACAGATCAAAATCACCCATTTCACCTATTGGAAACGGGGTACTCTTCTCTGAAAATTACTTAGTGCTGTTTAGAAAAAAAAACATGTTTGGGCACCCTTAGAAAAATAATATGTTGGCAACTTTTTGGAATAGCTGCCTACATCAGTGTCTGTCCACAGTTTTTAGGACCATTTTTTTATAGCCTGTTTTGAAAGTTGAAATGAATGCTATTTATTCACCAAACAGTAGGTAATATGTATTCCTTGATGCTGAGTCATGCAAGCTAACTGTTTTGTGTTCATAATTATGTACTTTTCTTCTGAAAATTAGGACACTTTTAGAGGAGTTAATGTAAGTACACACACACACACACACACACATACATATATACACACACACAAAGATTTATGAAAAATTCAAGGTGTAAGAATTATATAAATATGAATATCTGTATTTTTTCATGCAGTGAGATTATCAATCATATGCATATGTTATAGGAACCAGATATCCCTGTGTTTTCCTGTGCTATTTTAATACATTCATGTTTTAGGTGCCAAGAGATCTTTCCTGATCAGATCAAATATTTATAAATTTAGTTGGCCACCATATTTTTTCACTCTATTTATAAACATGTGCATACCCCCGGTCCTATCTGTAAATTATTGCAGGTTCTAGTCATAGATGAAGAAAACATTACAGAAAGTTGCTTGACAAAATTGCTCACTTATTTTTGTAAGCAAAAGCCTCTCCTGCTCTTTTCAACCCATCACCAACAATAAGAATATTGAAAGTCAAAAAATCATTATTTAATCGGCCCCTGGTATTCTTAGACTTTCCTCTTCTTTATAAAGCAGTGATTTTTATGTACATTTAGTTCTTTAAACAACTGCCAGCCCTGCTGTGTCACATGGTAAAGCTGTAATGTGTTCAATCATATAAAGTAACAAATGTCATCTTGGACGAAACATATGCAAGGGTATTGTCAGTCTTATTTCCAATAAATCAATAATTACATAATCGTCATTTTCATAACTTAGGCATCTGGCATTCTAAAACCTCAATATGTATCTATAGTATGATGGACATTTTTTAATTTTCCAAATTTGTAAAATAATACACATCAATCTTTTTTATTTCAAATTCCCAGAATTAACTCCAGCATTTAAAGTAATGTCTTTATATAATGACATGTAGGACATTTATTCATTATTTTTCTGTCATGTTGCCACATAATAGGGAAACGTTTCTTCAAACCTTGCCATTAACATGATGTTTTCCATGAAATTAAGAGGCTTTGAGCACATTTGCTATTAACAATTGGTCTATATCCTCATTTCCTCGTGGCAATGGACCTGGTAAACCTTTATTAGATAAAATATGAACAATATACAAGCGATAGTTTCTCCTCAGAAGATTTGTTGTTCCATATATAATATAGTAATTCCATAGGTATCCAAAGAAAATACAAAGGTTTCAATAAGCAGAACATCCATTCAGCATTCTGATAGTCAGTGAATACACTTAGCGATTCTGGAAAATCCAACATTACCATAAGGATTGCAAAAGTTTCCGATTCTTCAATGTACGCAAATGGGCTTTTGACTAGATAGAAACATTATCAGTTTTATAACCAGCCATACACGAATTATTTGCATCAGTAAAAATGGTGAGTGACACTATATTGGTGTCCTCTTTACAGTACAAGAAAGGATACAATCTGTTCTTGTTATAAACTCTATACATTTGCTTTTTTAGATTATTGCCGTTAATGTCTTCCAAACAGTACTTCAAGCTACAATTAGCAGAAAGACATAATCTCAGAATTACTAAGAAGCATTACAATATCTATCAGTTCTGTCCCTGAGAGTTAACGCAGTTTTGTTTTTTGTGTTTTTTTTTGTTTGTTTTGTTTTGTTTTGTTTTGTTTTGCTCATTGTAATCAATTCAGAATTTTTCTATGTTTGTCTTCAAATTTTTACTTTATTTTTTTGGTAAGAACAATCCCATGTTGCTGTCTTGCCTTTGAATTAGAAGCCCAGATGGAGGATGTTTTGGAGGCAAAATAAGCAATATGAAACCAAGTTTATGGTCTGTTGTATCAATATAGTCCATTTGATGTTTTTGTTATTCCAAAATTAGCTCATTTTCTGCTTTTTATTTTGGATATATTGTGCTGCTTAAATGTGACTCCTCTTGTAATGTTTAAAATAAGTGTCTTAACTCATAGATAAATAGTCCAATTGTAGGCATAAACCACTTAATGTCTCCCATTCATTTTGAGAGTTATTTAATTATTTTGATTATTACATACCTTCTCTGTTTTAATTTCTAATACAGACATATTATAGCCTTAATATGTGAGGGATTCTCATTTCTGTATTTTTCTACAGTTACCTGTAATCCCCAACATGGTAGAATTCATTGTATTTTTTAAGTAGTTTTATAAAATTCACGTAAAAATCCATCAACAGAATAACGTCCATATAAGGAAAAATGATAGACTGAGGAAACTTTCTCAAATTTACTTCCAAAGTCCATTACACAAAATTTTTGCTTATAGTGGGACGACTCAACATTCCTTAAGACTGATCCTTCTAATGGTATCTCTGTTTTTACAAGTATTGTTTAGTCTTGGTACTGAAAACGCAAACCTTTCCCTATCTTACTCATCCAAGGGTTTTGTAAAAAATATCAATCTTTAAGTCTATTATTATTATAGTCCAAGACTTACTTAATAGAGAAGGTAAATGAATTCCATGCTGTAAATGACCTATTATTTGTGTTACATTATTTATTTCTCTCAAATCTGTTATCAACCTCCAAGTGCGTGACTTCTTTTTTATCAAATTCTCAGGATCATTTCAAGGACTATAGAATTATTCTATATGACACATCTCTAATTGCTCGTATATTAAATGACAATGATCCTGCAATTATATTTTTTGTTAATAGAAAATCTGCTGGACACAATAAGCTGTTTGACCCTCATTTGGGGACAAGGGTTTTGTTGACTCAGGATTGGCCCCTCTTATATATCTGGAAATTCAATACCTCCCTGATTTTGGGAGTGGACACAGCTTGCAGTAGCTACTGATTATTCATTGTAATTTCCCTTCTAGAAGCATGTACAATTTCAACCTTAGCTTCATCATTGTTTGTCGCTGTAATCACAGGAATATTAATCATAGTACCTCATTGTTGTAGGAGATCCCTTCCCAAAGATTGGTGGGCATGGCAGCCATAAAGTGTCTCAGCTTCCCCGGCTGCCCTTCTGGTGCCAAACACATAAACCACTGTATGCTTTTTTTAATTTACAATATTTTACCAATTTCTAATTTCCTAATTTTCTTTTTAGTGTCCAAGTTTAGATTCAAATACTTGTTTGAAATAATAATCATAACAGCACTGGTGTCGAACACACCTTGTATTGAACACCATTCAATTGTATTATTAATGTAGATCTCTGATCTTTTACTATTGTTTGCTTGAACACATGTTTTCCCCTACTTCAAATGCAGCTGCTCATTCTATCAGAGTAGCTTTGTGAATAATGGAACAAACAATCATTGCTGACTAAATCTCTCTGCTAAAGTAATTTGCTCTTTCATTTGTACATGTGCCATACTTTCTATTTCCTCTTTTCATCACCATCTATAATGATGGGATGCATAAAAAGACCTTGAGAAATCAACCTACCTCTTCCTACAATGATTCCCACTGTCCCTGGAAGCAAAGGGCCTTAAATAACAGGATTGCTTTTGTAACATTCAATCTGTGGATGTAATGTAATAGAGTTGAGGCCATATTTAAGGCTGTGCTGCCCTCAGTTGCATCTATTAGATCAGTAATTCCAATTTTCTTGAGTTTTCAATATTTCTGGACTGGCCATGGATATCTTCAGGGTACTTTTCATGTGGACTGGAGCTCAAGCATCCCTTCTTCCATCATTCCCATTAAGATGTTATGTTGCACATCTCTACTAAATTGACAATTCCTAGTCTAATGGTTCCACAAAATGAGTACATCCTTTATTCTGAAGTCAGAAATCAGTAGCCTTACAATTTCTTTCAAAATGACCAATTCTCCCACAATTAAAGTTCCATGTGTTATAATATCTTTGGCTAATGCATGGCCTACAATATAATTTGATGATCTGGAAAAACAATATTTACAATTTCTCCTACACTTTCATATAATGGAGCTCCTCTTTCCTTTAAGCATCTCACTGACCACTTTAATTTTATGTTAAACTTCTCATATGCCATAATGAATTTCAGTGCCTTTGTGTTGTCAGTATCTCCTATTGCTCATTCTAGTACTATTCGAATTTCTCCAGAAATTCTGTTCTTCCCGAGTCCATTGAAATATCTCAGGAAAGGGAACAGTTATCTTACTAGGGTCCTCCATCTTGTCCCTAGCTCTAAGACTGCAATAAAATACTGTTAAATCATAGTCTCATCATATTTGACTGGTTGTCTTAAGTCAGCCAACCATCATTACCTTGCAATTGTTCTTTATTAATTTTTACGTCCCTACTATTTCTGTGGTTTCTTCTCTCTGCCTCCTTTTTTCACCATGAAAAGCACTGCTAATGTTGATCAGCTTGTAGTAATGCTGAAATCCACCTTTTCCAATCATGGGTAACAGTCAAAATTTAGAGGCCCAGTTATTCAGCATTTGCTTATATGAGTGAAATTTATTTCATACCTGATGATAGAGTCCTTAAAATGTCTTAAATCCAGGATCTCCATTGGATTCTAAGCCATTTCATCATAACCCTCATCACCATTTTGAGAAGGAACATGTTTTACAGTTTTTACACTTTTTGGGAAAGAGTATGGTGATTGTGTGACATTGAAGGATTCTTTTCTCTAAAGACGTTTGGTTTTAGACTACCCAATACTCTGTTTCTATCTGAACCCTCAAATTGCTGTTGTTTAGCCTGCCTGTTCTTTGGGACAGAGTAGAGCATGAATAGCAAACACTCAATCTAAGTTACTAGGTTTTTTGCCCTTTACCAATGTCACATTTCTTTTCAAATTGGTTAAACTTGTAAGTTTAAATTTATGTTTCCCACTGCAACCCTAGCAATCATTTCCAGAATGATAGAAATTAAATAAAGAAAGAAATCAAGGTCTTCCTGAAATTAAAGAAAATGAAGGAATAACCTTCCCCAAATTTCTGTGATACTTTGAAAATAGTGCTAAGTGGAAAATTCATACTACTAAGTGCCTTTAAAAAGAAATTGGAAACATCACACATAAGCATCTTAACAACACAGCTGGAAGCCCTAGAAAAAGAAGCAGAAACACCAAAAAGGAGTAGATACCTGGAAATATTCCAACTCTGGTTGGAAATTAACAATCTAGAAACTAAAAAAACAGTCCAAAGAATCTACAAAACAGGACCTGGGTCTTTGAGAAACCCACAATATAGACAAACCTTTAGGCAATGTAACTAACAGGCAGGGAGACAGTCTTCACATCAACACAACCAGAAATAAAATGGGAGACATAACAACAGACACTGAAGAAATACAAAGAATTATAAGATCCTGCTTCGAAGGCAAATATGCCACAAATTGGAAAATCTAAGGGAAATGGACAACTTTCTTTATCAATTTCACTTACTGTAATTTATGGAAGAACAGATAAACACGCTAAGTAGTGCGAATTCCACTACAGAAATAGAACTAATCATTGATAGTCTCCCAAGCAAAAAAGGCCATGACCAGCTGGATTCAGTGCAGAATTCTACCAGACTTTCAAGGGGCATTAATACAGATACTTTTCAAGCTACTCCAAAATATAGAAATGGATGAATATTACCAATTTCATTCTATGAAGCCATAGCCACATTGATACCTAAACCTCACAAAGACTCAACAAATACAGAGAATTTCAGACCAATTTCTCTTATGAACATTGATGCAAAAATGCTCAATAAAATACTTGCAAAACGAATACAAGAACACATCAAAGATATCATCCACCATGCCAAGGTTGGCTTCATTCCAGGCATGCAGGGATTGTTTAATATATGTAAATCCATCAATGTAATCCACCATACAAACTGAAAATAAAAAAACCACATGATAATCTCCCTAGATGCAGAAAAAGCATTTGATAAAATACAAAACCCATTTCTGTTTTTAAGTATTGAAGATATCAAAGGATACAAGGCATGTTCCTCAACATATTAAGGCTATATACAGCAAGCCCATAGCCAAAATCAAATTAAATGGTGAGATACTCAAAGAAATTCCTTTACAATTGGGAACAAGGAAAGGCTTTCCACTCTCTCTGTATCTCTTCAATATACTACTCAAAGTTCTAGCCAGAGTAATAAGAAAACAACAGGAGATATAGGCATTCGAAATGGGAAAGGAGGAGGTCAAATTATCCCTATATCAAGGTGAAATGGTAGTCTACATAGGTGATACTCAAAATTCCACCAGAGAACTACCACATCTGATAAACTCCTCCAGCATATTCCTAGATACAAAATTAATTCAAAAAAGTCTGTAGCCCTCCTATACACAAATAACAAGCTTGGACAGGAAGAACTTAGTAAAACAACACCTTTAACATAACCCACAAGCTATATAAAATACATTGGAGTTTCTCTAACCAAGCAAGTGAAGGACTTGTTTGAAAATTTTTTCATAAATCTGAAGTAAGACATTTAAGATGAGATGAATATGGAATGATCTCACATGCTCATGGATCAGGAGAATTAATATAGTTAAAATACCGGTCTTACAAAAAACAATCTACAGATTCAGTGCAATCCCTATCAAACTAAGTACACATTTTTTAAAAGACATTGAAATTTCAACTCTTAACCAAAACCCATAATAGGTACAACAATCTTGTACAATAAAAGATCATCCAGTGGAAACATACAGCATACCTGAGCTAAAGCTGTACTATAATGCAACAGTAATTTAAAGAGCATGGTACATGGTACTAGCACAGCAACAGGCTGGTTGATCAGTGGAATTGAATCGAAGACCCATATATGAATCCACACACATATGGTCACTTGATTTTTGACAGGCCAAATTCAATCAATGGAAAAAGGATAGCATCTTCAAAAAATTGTGCTGGTCTAACTGGATGTCTATGTGTTTAAAAATGCAACTGGACCCATATTTCTCACCTTTCACAAAACTTGAATCGAAACTGGATCAAAGACCTCTAATTAAAAGAAGAGACACTAAGTAAGATAGAAGAAAAATGGGGAAGAGCCTGAAACACAGTGGTACAGGAGATAACTTCCTGAACAGAAAACAAAAACCAGAGGCCTTAAGGTCAACAATTAATAAATGGGATCTCATGAGGCTGAGAATCTGGCATAAGGCAGGACAAGCTGTCAAAAAAAAGCGACAGCACACAGATTGGGAAAAGATCTTCAACAACCCTACAACTGACAACGGTCTAAAATCCAAATTATATAAAATCCTCAAGAAATTATACACCACAAAATGAAATAACCCTAGTGAGAATTGTGGCTTGGAACTAAACAGAGAATTCTCAACAGAGGAATATCAAATGGTTTAGAAACACTTAAAGAAATGCTCAAACTCTCTATTCATCAGGAGAATGCAAATCAAAAGAGCTCTTAGATTCCATCTTACAACCATCATTGTGGCTAAGATAAAAAGTTCAAGGGACACCAAATGTTTGAAAGTATGTGGAGAGAGCAGAACACTCTTTTATTGCTGGTTGGAATGCAAACTATTACAGTCACTTTGGAAATCAATCTGGTGCAGTATCAGAAACTGGGAAAAGGGCTTTTGCAAGACCCAGTTATTCCACTCTTAGGAATATACCCACAAGATGATCCTGACCACATCAAAAAAATTGGCTCAACCAGGTACATAGCAGCCTTATTCATAACAGCCAGAACATGAAAACAGCCTACGAGTCCCTCAGTAGAAGAATGGCTAAAGAAACTGTGTTACATTTACACTGTGGAATACTACTCAGCTTTAAAAACAAGGATTTCCCAAAATTTGGGGACAAAAAGATTGAGTTAGAATTCATCATAATGAGTGAGTTAACACAGAAGCAGAAAGACTTAAATGGTATTTACTCCCTTATATCTGCTCCTAGGTCAAGGGAAATGTTATATGAACGTCTTCACTAACCAGGAAACTGGGACAGAAGGGAGGACATCCTATTGGGACTCTAGATGAGAGAAGCATGGGACAATGGTAAATATGAAGGATCCAGAGGATCTTATTAACTTACAAAGAGAACATTATGATAGGCGGATTTGGGTCCTAGGGTCCCACTGTAACAATGGTACCAGCCAAGGACAATACAGGCCATAAACTTCACACCCCGACCTAGATCTAGCCAATAGACAAGACTTTGACACATTTGAGTAAAGAGTGGAGTTTGAATTTCCCATGTACTCTGGTGCCTCATATTTGAACACATCCCAGAATGGTGAACCTGTTGGCACTCAGATGAAGGATAGCAGGCTACTAAGAAGAGACTTGATACCCTATAAGCATATACAGGGGAGGAAGTCCCCCTCAGTCAGAGTCATAGGTTAGGGGAGTAAAGGAAAAATGAGAGGAAAAGAGAAATCGCAGGATACAAGGAAGGGGATAACTTTTAGATGTAATAAGAATAAATTAGTAAAATAAAATTTAAAATAATTAAAAATAACAATGTATTCCAAAAATTTGTGTACTTATGGAATGAACTTGAAATTTTCATAATGAGTGAGTTGACACAGAAGCAAAAGTTATAAATGGTATATATTCGCTTATATTGAGACACTAGTCCAAGTGTATTGTCCTGTGAAACATTTTACTTAACAGAAAAGTGGGTCAGAGAGTAGGACATACCATTGGGACTTTAGGTGGGAGATGCATGGGAGAATGGGAAAAAAGAGGGATCGAGAGGGTCCTGGAAACCTACAAGAAGAACATTATGACGGGCAGATATGGGCCTGAGATCCTGCTGAGAGTATGACATCTTCCAAGGACAATACAAGCAGACATACACTGGCAGACACATAAAAGCAGGCCCAAATATGTCTGTGCATTTTTTAAGAAGGGCAGAATGGGACATTGGGGGACACTAATACTCAGGTGCAAAGATGACTTTGTCCCACACAGAAAGATAGAGAGTGAAACAGGCAGGAACTCAGTCATATACAACAAAACGCTTGTCTTTTAGATAAGGAAAGAGAGGCACAAGCATGCACAGAGCCTTGCCAATAGATGCCCTTATCCGCAACAATGGTAGGAAAGAGCCAAAAACAGAAACTCACATCTGGCCCATAGAAGCATTGGGCCCTACTTATATATGAGAACCACAGTCAGAAACAAACACTCAGAAGCATAGATAGCCTTTCCCTAGTTCATGGAATTGATAGAAACAGGCAGGAACACATATTCAGTTACAAACATATTTTTTTGCGATTGGCAGCTGAGAGAGACACAGGCAGACACACATTCTAGCTCACAAAAATATCCTTGTCTCCTAGAGATATAAAGGAGAAAAAGGCCAGAATAAATAAACTCTCATAGATGGCCTTTTCAACCAGAGGGCCAGAAGTCTGATTCACCCAGGCTCACACCCTCAGGCACCTTGATGCACTTTTCACCTACAGAAAGAAAAGAGAGAAGAGAGACACAGGCAGGTAAAAAAATGGGAGCGCATAGATGCCTTTGTCCAAAAATCCACGAAAAATGGAGAGATACAAGCTAGAACACACATTCACGCATAGAGATGCCCTTTCTCTGTAGAGTCAGTGTAGAGAGGGACACAGGCAGGCACACACACACATTAATACAAACTCATAGATTCAGTTATCCATATAAACATGTGAGGGAGATACAAGAATGCACACTCAGTCAGGGCCAAGGGCATTGTTTTTAGCTGGATAAATTTGACAGAAAGACAAAGGCAGGGACACATTCTCAGGCTCATATTTGTGCTTTTCCTCTGGAGGAAAGGAAGAGAGAGACATTTTCTGGCAAACATTCTCCACAATATTGATGACTTTTTCAAAATGAGAAAGTGAGAGAGGGGCAGATAGTCACACAAACTGAGGAACAAAGATGTGCTTGTATGCTTGAAGGGGGTTAGAGAGTAGCAGGGTAGCACACATTCTCAGAACCAAAAATGCCTTGTGCCCAAGTGACAAAAGAAACAAAGAAAAGCACACATTCCCAAGACATAGATGTCCTTGTCTCAAAACAAAAGAGACAGAAACACAAGCAAGTACCCACAGGCATGTTCAAGATTGTCCATGTCCACTTGAGGTAGGTGAGTGAAAAATAGGCAGTCACACACACGCAAGGACAAAGATGCCCTTTAGTCGTGAAACATGTAGGAGAGAGACAAATGCAGGCACTCACACTCAGGTCTATATATGGACTTGTCCTCTAAAGTCAGTAGAAAGAGGGAATCTGGTAGGCACACACACACTCAGCCAGAAACAGAGATCCAATTGTCCCATACCAGTCATATGAAAGAGACAAGGCAGGCTTATATACTCAGGCTCAAGGATACTCTTGGCCTCTTGCAAGATGTGGGAGACAGACAAAGGATTGAACTCTTTTTCAAGACCATAGATATGTATGTTCACTATTGGCAGGAAAGAGAGAGACAAAATAAGTGACTCTTTCCCAGTAAAATAGGTGACTTTTCACAGTATAAGCCGATGAGAGGGACACACTCAGGCACAAAACCTGAGGTCCAAGGATACCTTTATATGATAGCATCAAGAGACAGAGACATAGCTTGGCACACACACTCAGGTCCATAGATACCTTTTTCCCATAGATGTTGGGGACAAGGCCACAGTCGAGTACAAAAATTCAGGCAGACATACAGTCTTTCCCCATACAGTCAAGAGAGGCACCTGGAAAGCTGCACACATTCAGGGATATATGATCTGTTTTCCTAAATGAACGTAAGGGACACAAACTGGCTAGAATTAACAGTCAGGCCCATATTTAAGCATGTCACCTAGAGGCACAGAAAAAATATACAAACAGGCATAAACAATCAGGCACATCAATGCCCATCTCGGTAGGATGAAGAGGAGAAACACTGTACCAGGCACTCACACTCTCCCCATAGTATGACGTTAAAAAATATAGTCAGTGAGGAGAGACATATGGAGGTATGCACTCACAAGCACATAGATACTCTTTTGCTCTAGAAGCAGGTGAGAGATTGTGGCAGAGCAACAACCCCCAACCTCAATTGCTTCTTCAGGTCCTCGAAGCCTAGACAAGAG
>NW_026131861.1:0-84027 GCF_903995435.1 Acomys russatus | reverse complement strand
TGCAACCAGGGTCTCTCAGCTCAGCCAGGGTCTCTTGGCTCCCAACATCTCCCCCTTCCCTATTTAATAAGGGTCCAGCACACCACATGCCAAGGAAGGTCTCACACATTCCCAAGAGTGCTTGCCGTCGGGGTGGCGGAAGGCAAAAACTGGTGCCGCATGTGGGCGCAGTACTTCGCAGCTCTCCATAGGGTGTTATATGGGTAGTGAGATTAGGAAAAGGAAATGGTCCGATCAAGGCTGGAGCATGTCTCAGAGCCAACCAATCGAGGACCATCTTAGAGGTGCCACTCAGTGCCATCCCGCGTGCAATGAGCAAGCTTCCCTGTGGGGTGCAATGGCCACTGGGTGCACGCAGATATAGGGTGCCTTACGATGTGCAATGGCAACCAGGGCCAGTCGAGTGCAAAGGCCAAGAAGAGAGAAGAGAGAGTAACTCACTGCAAGTTAGTTATGTAGGACTTACAGGCAGCCTGCCAGGCCCGGGGGAATGATCTGACCTCTAAGGCAAAAAGGCTGTGCGGTAAGAACTGAGGATGATGGGAAGGGGTTTGATGAGGTTACCAGAAATGCCTGGGGCAGAGCCGAGCCCTCCATTTGGCATCGCGTAATGCCTGGAAATGTAGGGGTTGTCCATAGGGCTGCTGTGAAGGCTGTTGGACCCTTGAAGTCTCTGTTTTGGAGGCATTATTTTTAGGATCTTCTGAGGAGAGGCAGTGGTAATGGACCTGTATATTTTTGGTAGCAGAGTCAACCTGGCTTTTAACAAAGGTGGTTAAACGATGGAAGGCCCAAGGCCCAAAAGAAAGGAGGAGGAGGATCCCCACAAAGGGGCCCAGGAGGCTGGGCAAGAGGGTAGAGAGCCAGGGGTAGGAGGAAAACCAATTTTGATACCAGGATTCTTGTTTCTCTCTGGCTCGCCGACGTTCCTCCAGGGCCTTGGAAACTTTGTCAAGGCTCTTTTGTGCTAAGCCTGTTTTACTGACATAGAAGCAACATTCCTCTTTAAGAGCAGCACAGATGGTACCAGAAGTGGGGTCAGGATCGCCCTGAAGAATAGAAAAAAGGGCTTAAGATCTCCAGTGGTGAGTTTTAAATAGGGGCGCAACCAGTTAATGTCCTCCAGGAGCTTTTGGAAATCGTTTAGGGTGTGTAAAGAATCTCTTCTAAGTTCCATCTTTTGAGTGAGAATCTTATGAGAATGTAATTCGTATCCTAAAAACAAATAAGGGGGCTGAAACTGAACCTTTTCTGGCACAATATGGAGCCCAAACTCTTGGAGTCTGGCTACTAGGGAGAATGCAACTTGCAGGAGCTCTTCACCATTCTCTCCCGCCAAAAGGATATCATCCATGTAGTGGATAAGGTAGAGATCAGGATGTTCAAGGCGAAAGGGATCTATGGCCTGGGCCACATACTTTTGGCAAAGAGTAATGGCTAATAGCCATACCTTGGGGGAGTACCTTCCACTGGAAGCGAGGGGAGGGTCCTATACAATTAACAATGCGTAGGCTAAAGGCAAAGCATTTGCAATCTTCCGGGTGTAAAGGGATGCAAAAGAAGCAGTCCTTAAGATCAATAACAGCTTTCAAAAATCCCTTGGGAATGGCGACAGTGGAAGGGAGTCCTGGCTGAAGGGCTCCCATGGGAACCATAGTTTTATTTATTTCTCTAAGGTCTTGTAGTAGACGCCATTTACTCCCTTTTTCCGGGATGACAGAAATGGGGGTGATCCAAGGAGACGTAGAGGGCTCAATATGGCCTGCGGACAGCTGTTCCTGCACTAACTGCATTGCCGCGGTGAGTTTTTTGGTGGGGAGGGGCCATTGGTCTATCCAGACAGGGGAGTCATTTCTCCAAGTAATCTTATCAGCCTGGACTGCAGGGGGAGCAATGGCCCTTATAAAAAAGAAGTACGGTAACCCAATCCTGTTCGATCTAGTTTGGGAGTGGTCTGGACAGGGGTTGGGCATCCCTGACTATTTTTGCCCAAGCCCTGACCAGGGAGGAATCCCTGATCTAGCATTTGTTGTCACAGTAGAAGAGGGGCTGAAAAGGTAAACTCCCATCTGGGTTAATATATCTCGCCCCCAAAGGTTAACAGGCAGGCCAGGGACGATGAATGGCTGAACACAGCCCGTATTGCCATCAGGATCCTCCCATGTCAGAATCTGGGAGCTTTGGAGGGTGTTGGTGGACACGCCTATGCCCTGGAGGTGGGTTAGGGAGGGGTGGCACAGCCAGGAGGAAGGCCAGGAGGCCTGAGATAAAACAGTGGAATCTGCTCCTGAATCGAGAATGCCTTCAAAGTATCTGCCATTGAGTTTAAGTTTAAGGTGTGGGCGTTCTCTGGTAATCTTTTGGACCCAATAAATGTCAGAGGATCTGGGAGCAGAGGGCCCCCTAGGCGGCCCCAATGAGGGCGTAGAGGTATCGAGAGGAAGGGGTAGGGCCTGAGCAATACGTTGGCCCTGACAGATGGAGAGGGGCCCTCTCGTGGAGGAGGCCAAGATTTTAATCTCCCCAGTGTAATCATTGTCTACAAGGGAGGGGAAAATGGTAATGCCCCGTAGAGCCGCAGAGGCACGCCCTAGGATTAAATAATAGGTCTTAGGCAGCGGGGGCCCAAAGATCCTGTGGAGAGGACTTGAATGCCCGAATCAGGATTTAATATTGTGCAGGAGGAGGCACAGAGGTCCAATCCTGCACTTCCGGGGGAGGTGCGGTAAAGGCTTTGGGCAGTGGCTGAGAGGGAGGCAACAGTGGGCTGGATTGTGGCTGGCTGACCCCCGAGGCTGGCAGGAATTGAATGGGTTCCGGGGTCCAGGGCTGGCCCCGCACCCCGTTTCCCGGGTGAGGGGGGAGAGGATTACCCAAGACATCGGTTTTGGAATGGCAGGTGTTAGCCCAATGTCGGCCACGGCGGCAGCGGGGACAGACCATTGTGGGGTGGGCGGCCCATGTCAGTAGCAGTGGGATGAGTAGATGAAGATTTAGATCGTGGGCAGTTTTTGACAAAGTGACCTAGCTGGCCGCAGCAGAAACAGGGCTGATTGTTAGGCGGGGCCCCCGCTACGGCTCCCACAGCAAGGCTGACAGCCTGGGTGACTTTATGGGTAAAGGTATCTACCTCTCAGCAGAGCTGAACCATCTCATCAAGATCTTTACCCTTGTATTTTTCTCTGAGGACAGCCTTGCAGGCAGAATTAGAATTTTCATAGGCAAGTTGGTTTAGTAATTTATCTTCATTTTGGCCAGGGCCAAGAGACCTTTCAGCGGCTTCAAGAAGGTGAGCTACAAAGTCACTGTAACTCTCCTGAGCTCCCTGAACAATCTTAGTCAGGGGAGAGAGAACGGACCCCTGGGTAGGGATCGCCCTCCAAGCGGCCATAGTGGCATAGGAGGACTGAGCCAAAAGTCCCAGGGAAAAACCTTTCTGTTTATCATCAAGAGCATATCTGCCTTGTCCAAGAAGTTTATCCAACGTCCACCGTCTGGTGGAAGCACGGCTACTCTGGCTATTAGACCATGCTGTGGAGCGGCAGCGGTCTGACCAGTCTGCGCGCCAAGAGAGGAACTGTCCTCGCGTCAATACGGACTGGGCGACAGTATTCCACTCGTTGGGTGTGAGATACCCGCTGCCGCTGAGGCTCTCAAGCAGGGAGAGTGTAAATGGAGCATTGGGACCATAATTTCTGACGGCAGCATTTAACTTTTCCAATTTTTTGAAGGGGAGTTTGCGATAAACAGTAGGAGCAGGTGCCCGATCATCAGTGTCACTTTCACTTTCACTGTTTGTATTATGGTCGGAGGTGGATTGTTCCATCTCAGAACCAGAATGGAGATCAATGAGGGGAGGAGGATGTTTGCGAGCGGACCGTCGAGAGGCAGAGGCGGAAAAGGGGAGTCGGGAAGGTGTGGAAGGGGGAGGAGGCGAATGGCCAGCAGATCAGGAAGCGAAAGGTTGTGGTGGAAGAGTGGGAGGCAGGGCAGTCTCTCGGCCAGACTCAGGTGCCGTCTGCGAGCATGTGACAGGGAAGGTGAGGCGGATGGGAGACGAGTCTGAGAGAGTAGAAGAACAGAGAATGGAGAGATGCGAGAGATGATGTTGAATTTGAAGGACTTCCGTGAGGTCTTGGATCTGCTGCGTCAGGCGGGATTTCATAGCGGTGAGTGCAGTTAAAGGCAAAGGGGGTATGGCAGGCAAAGAGGCAGGCATGCGGGCCGGCAGAGCAGCTGACTCTGGCGCAGCCGGAGCTGGAAGAGGAAGAGGAGAAGTGGCGGTGGGGAAGGAGGCACTGATGGGAGGGGGAAGGGTCGGGAGGGGCAAGGGAGGCCACTCTTTGGAGTGGTAGCGGGTGGCTTTATCCTCAAGGGTCGCAGCGTCTCCGGGATCTAGGGGCTCGTCACCATTCTGGGCAAGGAGGACGGCAGGTGGAGCAGAGGGAGGGGTGTTAGAGGGAGGGTTTTTGGTCGCAGGAAAGACAGGGGCACAGAAAGGAGAGCAGCCGCGGTCTACAGAAGAGAGAGGGTAGTCATAGGCGGACGGGAGAGAAGGATAACTAGGGGCTGTAGAAGAAGGGGGCAGCAGCTGGGGAGGGTCCGGAGATGGGTCAGCAGGGGAGTCCTGAGGGATATATATGAGGGTGAAAGGAGAAGAGGCAGGAGCAGAGGTGTGAGAGGAGGAACGAGAAGGCGGCAGGGAAGACTTGAGACAGTACTCTGCAACAGAAAAGAGTTGTTTGTGTCCAGTCTCCGAATCGGAGGCTTGAATTATGTCACGAATGAGCCCCCAGTATGAAAAAATGTTGTGTCCTAGGGCCTCATTCCTATCCCTAGTAATGAGGACATTTAAATCAAGACCAACTCGCTGCCATTTGTGTGAATCTATGGTCGGCCCATCAATAATGGGACATTTCTCATCTACAAAAATGAAAAATTCAACCAAATGTTTCTTTTTAACCCTTATGCCTCTTTCTCTGAGGGCCTCTATGAGGCCCTTGATGAATTCCGCCTCTTTAGACAAAGTTTTACCCATTCTGAGAAATTGGACAGATGACTCACCTAATAGTTAAAGCGGCCGGGCGAGCGGTGACAACCATGAAGTCACAGGGGCGATCGCGATCTTAATCTGTCTGGGGGGCGACCCGTACTCCGACAACCACGTTGGGCGCCACTGAAGCCGACCCGCAGGTTCAGTTATTCGGGTTCTCGAAGGGGGTCACGGCCTGTGAAGAAAGAATGGGCGAGAGAGAAGGCACGACTCAAGAAAGTATGTCTTATCAAGAGTCCTTTACTGAAAGCAGGTGTATGATTTTTAAAGTGTGCTTCAGGAAGGGTGGGGGAAAGAGGGGGAGCAGTGGGAAAGTACAGAATCTTCAGGGGTAGGAACCCCTTTGGACAATGTGTGGGGTGGGGGGAGGAGACAGGTGGCCCCGCGGTCTTTTCCCAGAGAACACAGCACGTCAGATGTTCATGTACCATGACTTCTGAGAAAGGCTACAAAGCCACGGTACACTGAGTGTTCCTTTTTCTCAGGGCCAAGTTCCCTCTCCTGGGGCCAAGCACAATGTTTGCAGTTTGTCCGTTGCCAGGCAAAATGTTTGATAAATTCTTTCTGTATAGGCTTGCTGGAAAGGGTCAGCTGGAGTTCAATGCAACCAGGGTCTCTCAGCTCAGCCAGGGTCTCTTGGCTCCCAACAGATCTCATCTTCTTTGGTAGACATTCCCTGGTCTATGGCCTCTTCATGGGGAATGATCTCTTCTTCTTTGTTAGACATTTCCTGGTCTATGGCCTCTTCATGGGGCATGATCTCTTCTTCCACGGGACTCATTTCCTGGTGTATGACCTCTTTATGAGGGATGACCTCTTCATGGGGCATCATCCCTTCTTCTGTGGGAGTCATTTCCTGGTCTATGGCCTCTTCATGGGGCATGATCTCTTCTTCTTTGTTAGACATTTCCTGGTGTATGGCCTCTTCAACAGGCATGATGCCTTCTTCTGTGGTAGCTGTGTCCTGGCATATGGTCTCTACATGGGTAATGACTTCTTCATGAGGTATGATCTCGTCCTTTCTCATAGTCTCTTCCTGAATGATGATAATTTCCAGGGTATAATCCTCTTCCTGCTTGGTGGCCTCTTCCTGGGCAATGGCTGGATCCAGCTCATCTTCTTCTATGAAGTCCCAGTGTTCTGCCAGTATGTCCCCAGAGGAGGAGGATTTGAGGCTTCAACTATCATCATCTTGTATCAAGTCACAGATTTTCTTCCAGGTATCCCTATAGAAAGAGGATTTGAAGGTTGAACTGTCATGTTCTAGTAACTCCGAGAGTGGCTCTTTGAAAGTGTTGGAGGACATACAACTCTCTGTGTCCCCTGTCGTCTCTTTCTTCTTTGGTCTACAAGAGTTGTTGGGTAGAAATACAGACAGCTGGACACTTGGATTCAGGTTGCCACAGAAGTCCATCTTGGACTGTGAAAACTTCTCATCCAATTTGAGGCTGGTGCCCTTGAGGGAATTAGTCGTGTGCACATCCAGGCAGGATTCATGGCAACGGGAGGTCGTCTTTGGCTGGCAGCACAGGGTGGCAGGCACGCTTGGGCTTGTGGTGCCAGGGTGACCATGTGCCTCTCTGCCCCTGAGCATGGGGCACGCCATGATTTGGTCGATGGTGGACCTCTCTGCGGGATTGCTTATGAGCAGTTCGAGAATGACATTGAAAATGTCGGTGGAAACATGCTCAGGAACGAGGAAGAAGGCAGTGCTGATCTGCACCCTCAAGAGCTCAAAAGAGCTGGCCTGGAAGGGATAGTGCCCAGCCACCATGAAGAAGAAGAGAACCCCTAAACTCCACAAGTCTGTGGGAAATGCATCATATGCCTCCCCTCTAAAGAGTTCCGGGCACAGTAGAACGGAGTGCACAGCACCCCACTAGCTTCTGCCTGGGAGTGATGTGACAGGCCAGGCCAAAATCGCTCAGCCTGGCATTCCCCTTGCCGTCGAGGAGAACGTGCTTGGCTGTTATGTCTCTATGGCAAATGGAATGGTTGTGGCAGTGCCACACCACCTGCAGGATCTGCGAAAAGAGTCTCCATGCCTCACTCTCCTCTAAATAGCTCAGTTGGAGGATGCGCTGCGTCAGGTCTCCCTGTGGGGCACGCTCCATCACAAGGTAGGTGGTCTCCCTGGTCTGGACCACATCAAGGAGCTTTATTATATATGGGTTACAAAGGGATTGCATAATGCTGATTTTATAGTTGAGGACGGAGGCTCTCTTCTTGCTATTTCTGAGAATTTTTACTGCCACATAGGTCATGGTGTCCTTATGGAAGGCAAGTTTGACCTGGGCAAAGTGTCCTTGGCCCAGGGTCCTCATCACCTTATAATCCATTGTAAATGTCTTTCCACTACAGTAGCAGGCCCCCATTCCCTGCTTCGTGGTCAGGCCCTCTTTGATACGGCTAGAACCAAACATGCAATGAGAAAGTTGAAACAAACAGTCAAAACTCAGGCCCAGGGAGATGTTTACAACTATCATATCTAGATCCAAAAGGCCAAATGGAAACAAAAAGGAAGTTGGGGAAGAGGGGAAAATGTCGCAAACATTTCAGATGACCGAAGCAGGCACTCTGAATGCCTAGTAGGACAGGGACAGAGCATGTTCAAAGCAGCAGGTGGGAAAGACACCATAGATCGGGTTGACAAGGATCAATCGCAAACTGCAGGGACAAAACAAAGGATGCTAGACACTGAGAGCCGCTTAGTGGAAAGGACTAAGAGCCTTCGTCCTTGAGCTCAATATGCCCTGGGAGAGAAGGCACTGGTAAAGTCAGATTCAAGAGGAATTGATAAGAAACAGACCCCCAGAAACCCAGCAAGTCCAGCCTAGGGAGTTTGCTCAGGAGCCCAGCAGATGTGGTACTCCTGCAGAGGCCCTGGATTTGGTTCTCAGGACCAATGTCAGGTGCCTCTAACTGCCCTAGTTCCAACTCTAAGGCATCCTATATGTCTGGCCTCCTAGGAGACTCATACATGTGCACGCACACACACAAGTGCACTCACAGGTACTACATATCACTTAATATAGTGATACAATTCTTTATAACTTTATTTATAGAAACATGAAGATTAGAAGTGGGCCTCCGATCCCCTGGATTATAACTACACGTGGTTTTGGTCTGGCATGGGAGTGCTGGGTATGAACTAGGTTCCCTCCAAGAATATTACATGCTCCTAAGTGCTGGACCATCTCTCCAGACCACACAACTCCTAAATAAATATAATTTTTAAAACCCAGAGCGTTCCTTTCATGAATTGGATAATGCAGATGGAATGCAGAAATTATAATTTTAATTAAAGAAGACCTTAAAATGCAAGGAAAAAGTCCCAAGATTGAACTATTTATGAAAACGAATCTTCATTACATAGCACCGGACCAGGCAAATTTTGTTGGACCACTCGAGTCCCTTGAAGAACAATGTCAGTGCTCCTAAAATTCTACGAGGAGAAAGGGACTTAGCGGTTCCAAACTCACTCATGCCACAAACAATGGGGTGGGGGGGAACCAAAACATACCAAAAAATGCCATTTCCACGAAGAATATGGATGTGAAAGTCCTTAGTCATGCTTAATACTTGTCACAAATCAACAACATATAAGTATGCCATCCTTTGTGGGGAAGATACGCTCACAGCATTCTTTGAAGGATTGCTCTACATACCCAGACTTACAAACAACAGAGCATAGAAACAGAATCAGGGACAAGCATTCCACAGTCTTGGGCAGCCATAAGGAAGGACGAAAGTGTGGGATCTATGGACCCTAACACAGCAGATTGCTTCACAGAGAAAGTAACTGTTCTTGTTTTTTCCTCATATGTGGAATTTGGGGGAAGGAAGGGGTCCTGAAGATAAAAGTGGCTACTGTGAATGTGGAGGAGAAAGTGGCAGAAGAAAGCATAACAGCATAGGTTAGTCACGTGATTAGTGTGAACAATGGGTATTGCAGGTGTTCCTGTATTTGTCATAACACAGTTGCTTCTATGGTACAGTTATTCCATGCCTGGAAAAGGCTTAAAATATGAAGAGAAATATACCCATAAAAAGTAAAAAAGATCAGGACAGAGGTAAGAATAAAAAACAATGGCACCAGCCACTGGTGGCTTATTTCTTTAATCCCACCACTCAAAAGGCAGAGGGAGGCGGATCTCTGTGAGGTCGAGGCCAGCTGGTCTACAAAGAGAGTCCAGACAGCCAAAGATACAGAGAACCCTTGTCCAAAAAACCAAAGGAAAAGAGGAAGAAAAAAACAGAAGGGTGATGATTAGCAGTTCAGATCACTGCCTCTGCTTTCCAGAGAATCAGGTTGATGCTCAACACGCACATGGTGGCTCACAAACACCTGTCATTCCAGGTCCAGGAACTCAGACTCTGTCTTCTGACCTCACAGAAGACACCAGGCCAGTGGTGCACAGAGAGACCTGAAGACAAAATACTCATACAGACGAAAGAAAAACACTGAAATAGTCTCCCATAGAAAACAGAAAAGAGATACTCACTATGCCCAAGTGTGACAACTTCTGAAAGTCAAGTAATAGCCCTGAGCAGTGCAGAAGTCCAATCTCTCTCCAACTCACTGGCAGCTTCTGCTCTGGAAGACAGGAGGCGGCCTCAGCCAGAGCCTCACGTGGGCAGGTGTCTATCATTCCTCACAATGGCTCCTTGTGAGGTGAGTGCAAGAAATGGACCAAGGAGGGCTGGGCACATCCCCCAATCTCCAGATTCCCCAACTTTCTAGACCCAGGGCAACAGGGCAGTAGGGACCTAATAAAGCTGGTTTCACTCAAATGGCTGTCCCCAATGTGACCTAGGGACCCAGTGCTTCCTGGTAGGCCCACTGACCAAGGTACACAATTCTCCATGTAGTGCACCTTGGGGAACAACTGCTCAACACTTGATCCTTTGTGAGACTTTCCTTTTGGCACCCACACTTTAAAAAGCAACCTTTTCACTGGAACAATAAAATGAAGAATCATAAGAATGGCAACAGGCTCCAGCTCATTGGCCGTCTTCAGATACGAGCTCTGATCTCTCCTGTTAGTAGATGGTGGGTTCCTTTCACCTGGACCCCAGCTTTATGACCACTTTGTCATAATCATCAAGTGAAATTACTCAATTTGACTTGTTAAAAACTCAGATTGATATGTGTGCTAAAAGAAATGGATGGCCTGTGTATCTGGATGTTGGGGAGGTGAGATCCAGATCCCAGCAGATTGAGTGTGTAACTGGCCTGCTTTCGAGCTCTATCCAGTGCTTTGTATGTTCCACATGGTCAAGGAGAAGCAGGAACTCAGCCTAGCAAGCCCTTTTCTAACGGCCACATACGCTGCTGTGCGGCAAATCTCTCATGCTCTCGAGTCCTCATTTCTTAATACTGTGGCATTGGGGTCCAAGGTCCAAGATGGCTTTGCATGTTCTTTGAGATCTTTGGCCAGGAGAACTCAAGGGCAAAGACTTGATTCTTTGCTTCAAATTCATTATCCCATCCTCCTGGGCCTGAGAACACACAAGCTCCCAGCCATGAATGCCCTTCTTAAGATAGAAGTTATCCCATGAAAGGACAGCTGCAGGAAGGAGGGCAATAGAGGTGGTTGGTGGCACAAGCTATGGTTAACTCTCACCGGGAAAGCCCCGTCCTTCTCAAAAAACAGGACTCTTTTAGACTCATGTTAATTATGACCTTGAATTCTTTTTCAGCTGCCTTGTTCCATTATTACGCTGAAGAGAATGGGGCCTGACACTTGACTGCAGCCCTTGCACGGAGTCCTGACTTCTGAACTATCAGGAAGATCCTAAGGCAACCAGCTCTGAGGCTGCTTTCTGCTAAAACAGGGACACATTGGCTCCCTACCTTATGAGACCATCCAGTGTGCCCGTCAGTCCTCTGAACAGGACTCCACATGACTTGGACTCTACTTGGAAAGTAAAGAGATGAACAGAAAAGGGAATCCTTGAGGGACTTGGAAGGGCAGTGTGATCAGGGAAATGTGTTCAACCTTCTCCTTTACATGTGTGGAAATGTCCCTGTGAGATTACACATGCTATTAATTAATATACTTTAATACATGTTATTAAATTGTGATGGTGAAACAAAATCACTGCAAAGGGAGATAGATAAATACAAGAATAAAAATGGGAGAGCGTAAACAAAAAAAAAAAAAGTAAGGATAATCATACCTGACACCAAGAAATGAACAAATAATAGTGAAAGCCAGACAACAAACAGCCTCCAAAGGAAACTCACTCGGCTGAGGTTCAATGGTTCTAGAAGTCCTAGTGGAGCTCCGAAGTATAGTGATTCACCAACTCTCTAACCATCCAATGAACCTACTAGTAGCTAGCACACTGAACGGACAGAACCTAGCCCTAGTGAGTTCTATATGTATCCAGGAAACCATCATTCCTCACAATGGCTCTTTGTGATGTCATGGCAAGAAATGAAGCAACCACGTCTCTGCACCAACCACACTGATTTCCTCAGTTTCTGCCTTAAGTAACAGACAATGCATGGTAGCACCAAAGTAGGGACCGGAGCCAGATAGTTGTATCCATTTTTTTCCTTGCTGTCTAAGTCCCACTTCCTCCTGTAAGGCCCCACTTCCCAAGGTCCTCGCCTTCCCCACACTGTGTCACTGCTGGGGCCCAATGTTCAAACACATGATTGGGTGACATTTACCACCTAAAGCAACAGGCTCCAAGGTGTTGTCCATTAGTGGGATGTGGACACTGACAGGCACCCGTTAGGGGCAGAGAGTGTGGTTCGCTTTCCACCTGCTCCCTAACACTCTAATGACTTTCTTCTTCCACAGCTCATCACAGAGACACTCAAGGACATCCATTCCCTTCTCAGGATAAGGAGAAGTGCATGGAGGCCTTGGGCTGACCTTAGGATGCTGAGATGGCTACTCTGTTATCAGCGAGTACATTAAGAAACAATTGAGGGGGTGGTTCCGAGCAATCTATGAGGGTGACCCCAGCTGAGACTCCTATCAGTGGGGGATATGGATCCTGAGGTAGGTACCTCCTACAACCAGACTGGACTTCCAGTGGAGGGAAAGGGACACCAGCCAACCACAAAGCCTTCAACCCCAAATTTGTCCTGCCTACCAGAATTGCAGGGATTAAGATGGAGTATAGATTGATGGAATGGCCAACCAAAGCCTGGCCCAGCCTGAGACCCACCCCATGGGAGAGAGCCAACTCCTTTCACTACTGACACTCTGCTATGCTTGCAGACAGCAGCCCAGCCTAGCTGTCTTCTGAGTGCCTTCAACCAGCAGAAGCGGGAAACAGATGCAGATACCCAGAGCCAAACAATAGGCTATGCTCAGGGAGTCTTGTGGACGAATGCAAGGAAAGATAGAGAGAGCTGGAGGGTTCAAGGACACCACAAGAAGACCTACAGTGTCGATTGACTTAGGCCCATGGGGGCTCACAGTGACTGAACCATCCTCCTAAAGCATGCATGGGCTGGACCTTGACCCCCTACATATATGTAGTAGAGGAGCATGCTTGTTCTTCCTTGGTGTCACCTAACACATGGAGTGAGAACTATCTTTGACTCTGTTGCCTGCCTTTGGATCTCTAACCACTAAATTGGCTTCCCTGTCTGGCCTCAGTGGGCAAGAATTCACTTAGTCCTGCTGTGACTTGATGTCCCAGGGTGGGTTGGTACCCATGGGGGACCTTCCTTTCGCTGAGAAGAATGGGAGGGGGAGTGGGGTAGGTGGTGTGAGGGAGGGAATGGTAAGAGAGAAGGGAGTGGCCTGTGATCAGGCTGTAAAATGAATAAATAAAAACTGGATAATTCTTGTAAAGGCATTAACTGAAATCCAAGAGGTTGTGGTGCACCTGAGAGGGATTTTCTTTGGTTGAATTATTTGAAGTGGAGACTCACCCTAAATCTGGATCATTTGAGTCAGAAGATCCACCCTAAATGACCCATGCCATCAGCTGGCAACCTACATAGAGACACAGAAGAAGGAATCTTGTGCTTTTCTGTCTGCTTGCCCTCCCTCTCACTGGCCAGTTCCTGTATTCTGAGCCTTCACCTAGCTGGTGTTAGCACCCACTCCTGGATTCCAGTGTGGATTGAATATTGGTGGCTCTCTAGGACCTTCTTCGGATTCCAGCCTGAGACTGCTGCTCCTGAGTTCCCCAGCGTCTTAGTCATTGTCCTGTTGCTGGGAAGAGACTCTATGAGCACGGCAGTATATAGAAGAGCAGAATTGAACTGAGGACTGCTTATAGCTTCAGAGGGTGAGTGCATGATCATGATGACAGGGAGCATGGCAGCAGGTATGCATGGCACTGGAGCAGGAGCTGAGAGCTTACATCTAGATCTGCTTGGGGAGGGGCATGAAGGAAGGGAGGGGGTAGAGGGAGGGAAGGAGGAGGGGGAAGAAGGGGAGGAGGGAGAAAGAGAGGGGGAGGAAGGGAGCAGAGAGAGAGAGGGAAGGAGGGAAGAAGGAAGGAGGGAAAGATGGAGGAAGGGTGGGAAAGCCTGGCCAGCAATTTTTGACACCTCAATGCCCACCCCAGTGATAACATCCTGCAACAAGGTCACTTTTCCTAATCCCTCCTAAAGGGTAGCTGGGAACCAAATACTCAAACTCAAATATATGAGCCCCCAATGGGTCCCTGCAGTCTCATGCATATAGTCCTTCTCAGTATCCCTGAAGAAATGAGTTAATATATTGAAAATGAGCGGGAAAAAATTGTTGAGCGGCGATGGCAAAGTCCTTTAGTCCCAGCATGTGGGAGGCAGAGGCATGTGGATGTCTGAGTTCAAGGCCAGCCTGGTCTACAAAACAATCCAAGAAGCTGAGTCTACACAGAGAAAGCCTGTCTCAAACGCACAAAGAAAAAAACAAAACAAAAAGGCAGCCTGAATTATCTACACAACAAATCATCCTTCTCGGGGCTGCAGGTGATGGGGCCATACCCAGGTATTTCATTTTATTCCTGATCTCAAAATGCCTCAGTGTTGGTATGTTATTATATCTATGTTATTTCCTCGTGGTTCAGGAGGTTGCCAAGTCAAGATGAAGACATCAAGAGATTCTGGGTGGCATGAGGGCCACCTACTCCAGCTTGTATGGTTCTAAGTTGTGTTTTCCCATATAGATGAGAGAGGAATTCTATTTGTACCTCCAATCTCTTTGTAAAACTGTGTATTATAGCTCCTCAAAAATTACCCTTCCTTCCCATCTTACACTCGTCAAAATGGCTAAAATAAGAAGTTCAACTGGCAGCACATGCTGAGAAAGGAAGATATGGAGAAAGGAAAATGATCCTCCATTGCTGGTGGAAGTGCAAACTTGTACAACCACCTTGGGAATCTTTCTGGTATTTTCTCAGAAAATTGGGAATAGCTTTGCCCCAAAATGAAGCTCTAGAACTCCTGGGAATATTCCTTAAAGATGCTCCCCCAGACAACAAGGACATTTGCTCGACTGTTCATAAAAGCTTCAGAAACTGCAACAACCGAGATGGCCCTCAACCAAAGAATTGATATAGACAATATGATGCATGTTCACAATGGGATACTACTTAGCTATTAAAAACAAGGACATTGCCATGTGTGGTTGCACACACCTTTAATCCCAGCCCTAGGGAGGCAGAGGCAGGGGGATCGCTGTGAATTCGAGGCTTGCTGGGTCTAGAAAGTTCGTCCAGGACAGCCAACGCCAACACAGAGAGACTCTGTCTTGAAAAACCTAAAAGCAAGCAAGCAAACAAACAAAACAAAAAATAAGGACATCATGAAATTGGCAGGCAAATGGGTAGAAGTAGA
This sequence comes from Acomys russatus, assembly GCF_903995435.1. NCBI lineage: Eukaryota > Metazoa > Chordata > Mammalia > Rodentia > Muridae > Acomys > Acomys russatus. The sequence goes on along the minus strand of NW_026131861.1, from coordinate 69,172 downwards.
CAATACCATCCTGAGGATGATAACCCAGACACAGAAAGACACACAAGGTGTGTACTCACTTTAACCATATATATAGTACAAGAAAAGCATAATACAATTCACAGCCCCAAAGAAGCTAAGAAGACCCAAGGAGGCTGCTTGAATCTCACTAGAAAGGGAAATAGGAGAGACAGTGGATTTGGATGAAAATAGGAAACTGGATAGAGAAGGAGCGTGGAAGGAAATGTGGGTGGGATCAGATGTGGGGAGAGCCATGGCAGGAATACAGCTCACACAGAGAAGAGAAACCATGGGCAGGGTCATCTCTGAGAGGAGCTGTGGATGTAGGACAGGGTAGACTCCTAGGAAGATATGGGAGTGACTCTAGCTGAGACTCCTAGTAGCATGGGTCATGGGGATTCAAGTGTCTACCCTCCAACCAGAGACGACTTCTAGAGGGGTGAGGGGAACACCAACCCACCCACAAAAACTGTTACCCAAAATTCACCCTGCCAAAAAAGTGTGCAAAGCTCAAGGGGAGACTGAAGGAACGTCCACTCAGTCAGACAAACCTGAGACCCACCTCATGGGAGAGAGCCAAGTCCTGCCACTGTTAAGGATATTCTGCTCTGCTTGCACACAGGAGCCTGCCATAGCTGTCTTCTGAGAGGCTCAACCTAGCAGCGGTTCAAAACAGTTGCAGAACTCATAGCTAAACATTGGGCAGAGCTCAGAAGGCTTTGTGAAAGAATAGGGGGAAGGACAGAGAACCTGAAAGGGACAGGAGCTCCACAAGAAGAAAGAGTCAACTAATCTTGGCCAAGGAGGGCATGTGGGGATTGAAGTATTAACTAAGACCATGCATAGACTGAGTCTAGATCCCCTACACATATGTAGCTTACAGTCAGCTTGGTCTTCCTGTGGATCTCCTAATAAGGGGAGTGGGGACTGTCTCTCACATGGATTCTGTTGCCTGCCCTTCGACCATTTTCCCCTGGCAGGGCTATCATGGATGCACTTAGTCTTGATGTGACTTGACTTGCTTGGCTCGTTGGTGTGTGTGTGTGTGTGTGTGTGTGTGTCTCTGTGTGTGTGTGTGTATGTGTCCCCTTTTCTGAGGTATATGGGAGGCAGGGACAAGGGTAGAGGGAGTAAGTGTGGGAGTAAGAGGAACTTGAAGAGAATGGAATTTAGCCTCACGTGAGTGTAAGGTTTCTCCCTCCTAAGGGCCAATGCCTGTGGCTCAATGCCAACACCAATCATAAGAAGCCTTTCTAGTCACTTCAGCATGGCCTCTTAAGTTCAGAGACCCCAGCCATAAACCAACTGAGGGAGTTCTTATTGTTGGAGGATTCTCCTGAATCTGGAACCCCAGCTCCGCATGGCACCTAAATGTATATCCCTGTAGAAGGAACCAGAGGATGAGCCATTAGATGGAACCCCAGAAACTGACACAGGCCATGGACCTCCTAAAACAGGCCTATCCCTGTAAACTAGCCTTGGTAACCCTTGACTCTGCTTGTGCATGAGGGAGAGGGACTAGCCCTGACAGTGTATTATTTTAATTTATTTTTATTTTAAAAAATATTTGTTTATTATTATGTGTAGAGTGCTCTGCCTACATGTATGTACAGCTGAGGTCCAGAAGAGGGCACCAGATCTCATTATAGAGGTTCCTGTGAATTGAATTCAGGACCTCTGAAAGAGCAGTCAGTGCTCTCAACCTCCTAGCTATCTCTCCAGCCCCCAAGTTATTTTTATCTTATGTGTGTCAGTTGTCATGTCAAAGAGAAACTGTATTCCTCTGCATTGCAGAAAGGACAAATGGCTCCCTGCAGTGCCTATTAGCACAGCAAAGTACAAGTTGGCCTTCAGGGTCCTTCAATATCACAAGTACCTGCTACACATTTCAAAGTCTATGCATCCCCTCCCCTAGCCTTTCCCACCTCTTCTGCATCCCTAAAGTCCTTCCTGCTGATGGGCTTCCTTCACCTCCACTAGGGATTCTTCTTATAGTCCTGCTACTCTGTGTCTCTATTTCGCTCTCTCTTCCTTTATTTGTCTCCCCCCTCTTCCTCTCTCTATATTTGGCTCTCTGTCTGTCTGTCTGTCTCTGTGTCTGTCTGTCTATCTGTCTCTGTCTCTGTCTTTCTCTCTCTCCCTCTTTCTCTCTGTCTCTCCCTCTCTGTCTCTCTCTCTCTCTCTCTCTCTCTCTGTGTGTGTGTGTGTGTTTGTGTGTGTGTGTGTGTGTGTGTGTGTGTCTGTTCTGCTCTGACTTCTATTCCAGACATGTCAGCCTGTTGGCCATAATCAGTCTACTACTTCCTCTCTCTGTTCTGGACTTTTTCAGATGCCTCTGGGTGTTCTCTCCCTATGAGTCAATAAACACTTTTCCATTAACTGTACCATGTACTCGTCTGCATGTATGTATGCTGTACACCACATGTATGCCTGGCACCTGTGAAGGGCAGAGGACAGTGCTAGACTCCATGAAGCTGGGGTTACAGATGGTTGTGAGTCATCATGTGAGTTCTGGGACTTGCACCTGGGTTTTGTGCAAAAGCAGCAAGTGCACTTAACTGCAGAGCCATCTCTCCAGTTCCATAGCACTGGATGTTTCAATACAAGGTTTAGGGCCTCCAAGCACCCTGTGATTTTATGTTTTTAAATAGTAAAGATTGTTTTCAGGCTGGTCGGTTGGCACACACCTTTATTTTGTTTTATTTGTTTTTACCTTTTGCAATATTACCATTTGTGTTTTCTTTCTTTTTTGAAATAATTTTCTCAGCTTACATCACGATTGTTATTCCCTCACTTGTGTCTTCCCATTTCCCCCTCTTCCTTCACCCCCATTCACGTCCCCTAGACATGTGACAGAAGGAAACCTCCTCCCCTATCATGTGATGTCAACCTATCAGGTCTCATCAGGATAGCCTGATTCCCCATCCTCTGCTTACCACCAGGTCTCCCCACCAAGGGGAAGTAGTCAACTAGGCGCCCCAGAGTTCATGTCAGAGGCAGTTCCTGCTCTCCTAACAACCATGGAGAATAAGCTCCTCCTTGGGTAGATAGGAATAGAGGGTCTAGGTTCACTGCATGCATTGTCCTTGGTTGGCACAGCAGTTTGTACAGCCCGCATGGGTCTATATCTACAGCCTTGATGGTCTTCTTGTGGGGTTCCTGGACTCTCTGGGTCCTTCTGTCTCCCCATTCTTCCATACCACTCTCACCTAGAGTCCAATAATCCCAGTACTCAGGAGGCAGAAGTAAAATTGGGGTTTCAACACCCTGACTTGAACAGGAGAGACCTTATTGGCCTCACTCTGTCTCTTCATATCGCACCCCACCCCCATCTTTATGTACCTGAATCCAATCTTTGATGTTATAACTTCTGTCAAGTATACAAGGGGTTGCATGGTGCTCCCCAAACCATAAGTTAACAGCATTAATATAGTATGAGATGCAGGGGGTTCAACATATGAAAATCCACCAGTGTAATACACCATATAAACAAACAGAAGGAAAAATTTGCACGATAATCTCATTAGATGCAGGAAAAGAATCACATGATCATCACATTGGATGCATAAAAAGTGTTTGACAAAATCCAACACTCCTTTATGTTAAAAGTCTTGGAGAGATCAAGGATACAAGACCCATACCTAAATACAATAAAAGCTATATACAGCAAGCCGATAGCCAGCATCAACTTAAATGGAGAGAAACTTAAAGCAATTACGCTAAAATTAGGGACAAGATAAGGCTGCCAACTCTCTCTGTATCTTTACAATAAAGTACTTGAAGTCCTAACTAAAGAAATAAGAAAACTAATGGAGACCAAGGGTATACAAGTTGGAAAACAAGAAGTCAAAGTATCATTATTTCCAGATGATATGATAGTATACGTAAGTGACCTCCTCCACAAATTCTACTTTCAGTAAAGGGGCTGGATACAAAATTAACTCAAAAAATCAGTAGTCCTTCTTTATACAAATGACAAACAATTAGGGGAACAATACCCATCACAACAGCAACAAACAGTATAAAATATCTTGATGTAGCTCTAACCAAGCAAGTGAAAGTTATCTGTATGAAAAGAACTTCAAGTCTCTGAAGAAAAAAATTGAATAAGATATCAGAAGATGGAGAGATCTCCCTTGCTCATGGATTGGTATGGTTAACATAGTAAAAATGGACATTTTGCCAAAAAATAATCTACAGATTCAGTGCAATTGCAATCAAAATATCAACATAGTTCTTTTCAGACCTTGAAATATTCTCAACTTCCCATGGAACACCAAAGAACCCAGAATAGCTAAAACAATCCTGTACAAGGAAAGAACTTCTAGATGGATCGCCATCACTGATTTCAAGCTGTATAGAGCAATGGAATAAAATAGAATACTCAGAAATAAACCTACACATCTAATAATACTTGATATTTGGCAAAGCCAAAGAGATACAATGGGCAAAAGAAACCATATTCATAATAGCCAGAAACTAGACAAAACCTAGATGAGTGTCACTAGATGTGACAACCTAGTGTCAAAGAATGAATAATGAAAATGTGATACATTTACACAATGGAATATTAGTCAGTTATTAAAAACAAGGAAACCATGACATTTGCAGGCAAATGGATGGAATGAGAAAAGATCATCCAGAGTGTGGTAACCCAGAGCCAGAAAGACACACATGGTATGTGCTCACTTATAAGTGGACATTAACCATATAGTACAGAATAACCATAGCACAATCCAGAGACCCAAAGAAGACAAGTAACGAAGAAGACAAGGGAGGATACTTGGGTCTTACACAGAAGGGAGATAGAATCGACAGTGGAAGTGGATGAAGAGAGGGGACTGAGTGGGAGAGGATATGTGGAGGGGCCCAGGGTGTGGACAGTAGGAGTAGGAGGTAAGAGGGCTGAGAGAGGGAAAGAAAACTGATGGGGAGGCCATCTCTGAGACAAGCTGGTGACCTGCACCATGATTAGCTCCTGGGAGGATATGGGGGTGACCCTAGCTGAGATTCCTAGCAGCAGGGGACACGAAGATTGAAATGGCCACCTCCTAGACTGGCAGGACTTCCAGTGGAAAGAGGGGGACACCAACTCACTGATAAAACTTCGACCCCAAATTGACCCTGCCTACAAGATGTCTAATGATAAAAATGGAGAAGAGGTTGAGGGGATGTCCAACCAATGATTAGCCCAACTTGAGAGTCACCTCATGGGAAGATAGCCAACCTCTGACACTATTAATGATACTCTGCTATGCCTGAAAACAGGAGCCCAGCATAACTGTTCCCTAAGAGGCTGCACCCAGTGCTGAGAGCACAGGCAAACATTAGGCAGAGCTTGGGAAGTCTGGTAGAGGAGTGGGAGGAAGGGTAGAAGGGCACAGAGGGGACAAGAACTCCAAAGGATGCCAACAGGGTCAATTATGTGTAGGCACATGGGGGCTCACTGAGACTGAAGCACCAACCAAGCAGCATGCATGGGCTGGATTTGGGCCCCCTGCCCATATGTGGCTTATGGGCAGCTTGGTCATTGCTTACGCAGATCCTCTAGCATGTTTAGTGGGGACTGACTCTTCGCATGGCCTCTTTTGTCTTCTGGGGGATTCCTTTCTCCAAGCTGGCCTATTTTTTTCTGGCCTCAGTGGTGTTCTCAGTCCCAGTGAGTCTTGATGTTCTGGGATGGGTTGGTAAGGGGGGGCACCCCTTTTCTGAGAAGAAGGGGAGGGTGGTAGGGGGAAGAGGGAGGGAGGGAGAGACTGGGAGGGGAGAGGAGTTAGGGGGCTGCAATAGAGATGTAATGCGAATAAATAAATAATAAGTTAAAAAACTGTATTCTGGAAGACAGTGAAAAAACGTTCTGAACATACATAACAAAGTATCTTTTAATAGCAGACACGGAAGTTCTTGCCACCTCAATACAGCATGGGGCTGGGTTGAAAGCTTTCTAAGTTCCCTGTGCATCTTAGAACAACAGCACTGATTACATTGTTCCTTTTGTACTTTTGAGATAGAATCTGTGTTTTCAGCCCAGACTAGCTTTGCAGTGATCCTTCTGCAGGTCTCTGGATTTCTGTGAGTGGAGCACATGTGACTGTGTCCTCTTATTTCAAAAGGAGACATTTGCACAACTGAAAATTGGATGTGTGCCATGACTTTATTTACAAATTAAACTTACCATTTTGGGGGGTATGTTTTCTTTTCAGAGTTTCTTTTTCTCGACAGCCTCCTTAAAGGTCTGTGGTTAGGCCAGGTTACTGGTATAGGCCTGCAATCCGGCATGGCAGAGGCAGAGGCAGAGGCAGGAGGATGAGCTGCAGGCCAGTGTAGTGTATATAGTAAAGCCCTATCCCCAAATTCCCTAATAATAAAAAACATCAGGGGGGCTGGAGAGATGGCTCAGTGATTAAGAGCGCCACCTGGTCTTCCAAAGGTCCTGAGTTCAATTCCCAGCAACCACATGGTGGCTCATAACCATCTGTTATGTGATATGGCTCCCTCTTCTGGCTTGCAGGAGTATATGCAAACAGAGTACTGTATACATAATAATAAAGAAATAAATCTTTAAAAAAAATCAGATAATACATGGGTAAAATTCTAAGAATATGTGACTGTTGGGTATCATCTTCCTAAGGCTCAGGGACATATTGGAAGAGAGGGCAGAAAAAACAAAACAAAACAAAACAACCCAACAACAACAAAAAACCAAACAAAAACAAAAACAAAACCCTGTAAGATTCACAGGAAAGGGAGAAGTGGTGTGAGATGCCGTATTCTAGACATGACGTTGCTACTGTACTGGTAGCCTCCCTGGAGCTGTGGTTATGTGTGCAGAAGGTTAAGGCAACAACACCAATCAACAGTCAGTCCGACAGGCAGCCTTAATTGGATGGGGTGGCTTACAACAAAACAAAACAACAAAACAGAACAGAGTGATGACAAGAACGGGGCAGGGGAATATGCTGGGAGTAGGGTAGGAAAGAGGAGAAAGCTTGGGTGCATACATTCAAGATATATTGTGTCTACAGATGAAATTGCTGAGTAGATTATCGATCCAGTTCAGGTACTCACAGCAACAAGCAAAGCTGCTCAGATTCCCAAACTAGGGAAAAGGAAGGTGCTTGAAATTATTTTCAGCCTTTCCACAGATAACCAAGGAATGTGGTGAGTGACTTTATTTTATTGTAGCATGTGTCCCTTGGTGTGGCACAAGATGCCAGGTTCCTGCAATCCTGCTGTTGGTAAAAAGCGAAAGTAGTTATATAGAGAAATGTGGACAGAACGTTTAGCATCACCCCTTAACAGACGAATGAGCGGCCGAGGAGTAGGTCTCCTGATTACCCAAATTTTAACCTAAGTGAGGCTGCCATAGGTACATTTTGTGCCACTCACCCTGTCAACTCCTTGAGGTGGAATGTGCATCTTTCTTATAGTCAGTACCAGAATTTTGCTGGGTCCTAGTAGAACCCAGGTGCTCACTCATACACCCAGTGCCTACTAAGATTCAGGGTTGGAAATGCTCACCAGGATGCTTTCTTTTTGTGGGGAGGGGGCATCCTTTGTTTATTCAGTACTTCATATTGTGTGGTCTTTTTTCTTTTTTTTAATTAATTTAATAGATGGATCCAGAGGGTCCTAGAAAGCTACAAGAAGAACGCTATCATGGGCAGATCTGGGCCCAGGGGTTCTGCTTGATCTATGGCACCAACCAAGGACAATATGTGCAGTCATCATCAAACCCCTACCCAGACCTAGCCAAGGGACAGGATATTCTCCACAGTTAAGTGGAGACTGGGGACTGCCTTTCACATGAACTCTGGTGCCCCATATTTGGCCATGTCCCCTTGATGGGAGGCCTGATGGCACTTGGAGGAAGGATAGCAGACTACCAAGAAGAAACTTGATACCCTAGCATCATATTCAAGGGGAGGAGGTCCCCATCAGTCACAGTCATAGGGGAGGGGAATGGGGTGAAAGCTGGAGGGGAGGGAGGAATGGGAGGATGCACGGGATGGGATAGCAATTGAGATGTAATATGAATGATTTTATTTTTCAATAAAAAAGCTTAAAAATAAAATTAATTTATTCAGATTACATCTACACTTTTATTCCCTTGCTTGTCTCCTCCCATTCCTCCCTCCCTCCCTCTTTCACCCTATTCCCCTCCCCTAGGTCTGTGACAGAAGGGGACCTCCTCTCCCACCATATGGTCACAGCCTATCAAGTCTCATCTTGGCAGCCTGCCTATTCTTTTTCTGAGTGCCACCAGGCCTCCTCACCAAGGGGAATCGGTCAAATATGGGGCACCAGAGTTCATGTCAGAGTCAGTCCGCACTCTCCACACTGTGGATAATGTCCTGTCCCTCGACTAGATCTGAGTAGGGGTTCAATATTTACTGCATGTATTGTCTTTGGTTGGTGCAGCAGCTTGAGCAGACCCCCCTGGGTCCAGATCCACCCATCACGATGTTCTTCTTGTAGGTTTCTAGGACCCTCTGGATCCTTCTATTTCCCCCTTATCCCATACTTCTCTCACCTAGAGTCCCAATAGGATGTCCTCACATCTATCCCAATCTCCTGGTAAGTGAAGACTTTCAGGGGACATCCTTGTTGGGCTAGTGTCCAATTACAAGTGAGTATACACCATGTGAGTCTTTCTGAGTCTGGGTTAACTCACTCGGTATGATCATTTCTAGTTCCATCCATTTGTCTACAAATTTCAGGATTTTAATAGGTGAGTAGTATTGCACAGTATAAATAAATGTACCACAGTTTCTTTATCCATTCTTCAACTGAGGGACATTTAGGTGGTTTCCAGGTTCTGGCTAATAGGAATAAGGCTGCTATGAACTGCTTGAGCATATATGTCTTTGTTGCATGGTGGAACACCTTCTGGGTACATTCCAAGGAGTGGTATAGCTGAGTCTTGAGATAGCCCTATTCTCAGTATTCTGAGAAAGTGCCAGATTGATTTTCAAAGTGGTTTTACAAGTTGGGACTCCTACCAGCAATGAAGGAGTGTTCTTAAAAGTTGCTGAGATGAAGACAAACTGTTTGTAACACACAATGAAGATGATAGATGTTTTGATGACATTTTAATACTGCCCCCTCTGTGAATGCAGCCAGGGACTCGTATCAAATACCAAAAGATACATTAGGAAGCCTGTGGCATTGCTTAGACACAACTGGAGTGGGATTGGTCTCCAGTGACTGCAACAGGGTCACCATACAAATGTTGCTTCTTGGATCACTGGAAGTAAGTGAAGACTGGTTCCTGTTCAAGTCACAGCTCCAGGGGAAAAGAAGGGATACACTCTTGAAGAGAAGCATGTAAACGTGATAAATCGTTGGGTACTTCAAGAAAAATATGAGGCAAGGAGACTAAAATCCCATGTAGGGGAAGAGTAAAGAAGCCCCTGGCTCTAGAGAGGACAGTGTGGCAGGAATGATCACTTTGAGACTTGTTATAGTCCACCCTCTCATAAACTGGAATGGCAGGGTTTAAAGGTCGGGGGTGGGGGGTGGGGTGAGGGTGGTGGGAAGCCTCAGCAGCAATCTTGGTCCCAGGAGAAAGGAAGTACTGTTAGGCTTGTCTAGCTTGGCACGGTGGATGCTTAGCGCCCTCTAGTGAGTAATATTCTCCTTACAGGAAGATGCTGTCAGAGAGGCTTGGACAACACTTCTTTTCTCTCCAAGGAGCATTTTCCTTAAATTTTTTTTCTTAAGAGAGAGAGAGAGAGAAGAGAGAGAGAGAGAGAGAGAGAGAGAGAGAGAGAGAGAGAGAGAGAGAGAGAGAGAGAGAGAGAGAGAGAGAGAGAGAGCTTGTGGAGGTGTCAGGACAACCTGTGGAAATCAGTTCTCTCCTTCTACCACGTGGATTTATGTGGAGCTTGGTAGCTGTATCATGTACGTATGAAGTTTCTGTTTGAGCACACAGTCAAGTACTCCCCTTATAAAAATTCTGCTATCATGGTATTTTTTTGTACATTTGGGGAAGGGCCACACTGTAGCTATACTCTACTGCATATGTCTTCTTGGGACCCATGAGCTGCAGGTTGGTGAAAACGATGTAGGAGAGTTACGAACTTTATTTTTCTTACATAGTTGAGACATCTATGGGGTAACTAACAAGGAAACATAAATGGATGGAGGAAGTTTAGGGAGGAGGGCTACATCACAGGATTGAAAACCCATACAACAAGTACCACCACAGATGCAAACCTAAGGAGATGAAAGTGAGGGCCCCAGTGCAAAGTAGTAAGTGATGCATCAGCTTTGGCTAGTGACTCCCAATTCCCTCTTCTTGTAGGTCACACAGACTTCCTTTCAGAATGATGCACTTAAGGCAGTGAGTGGCTCTGTTCAGTGCCAATGGGACTGAGCACACTCAAACAGGAAATTGTGCTTCCTGCCAAGTGGGTTACACAGGCACACGAGAGGGTACTTGATCCCAGATTATTTGGCACAGGGACAGATAATCACCTCAAATTCACTTCTCAATAGAAGTTAGACATTAAAGTCACCGATTCTTAGTAGTAGTGAAATGCAGGAACATTTGTTGAGCAAGTAGTCATACACTGTGATACTTAGCACCTGTCATCTCAGTGGCGTCTCAGCCCCACAGACACCTGGGAAGGTGGCCTGTTATCCTTGGGTAACTACTGAGCAAATACAGATGGAGGGAGAAAGGCTTAGGGAGGAGAGCCAAGTCACAGAGTTAAAGCCAGCACAGGAAACCATCCCACAGATGCAGATCTATGAAGGAAAAGGAGAAGTGGTGAAAGACACATAGTCAGGCAATCCCGCTCTTTTGATTTATTTTGGTGCATCACTTAAAAAAAAAGATTCAGTTTTGAGTGCATGTGGAGTTATAGGCATTTGTGAGTTGCCCTAAAGATACCCTGTTTGGAGGGATTTGGAGGGCCCTCCATGAAGGCCAGAAGAGGACTTTGGCTTTCTGGAATTGGAGTTGCCGACAGTTGGGGCCAACCCAATGTTTGTGGAAACTGAAATTGGGGCCCTCTGCAAGAGGGGCGAACGCGTTTAGCCAGGCCGCCATCTCTCCAGCTCCTCTCCATGGCAATTTCTTGCAAGGACTTACTTGTGTGAAATAAATTGTATAATGCTAATTAGCCACAACCTATTCATATGGTTACAATCAACATGCATGGTATTTGGTAAGAGGAAAACCGTAGGCAAATATTAGGTTCAGGCTCACCACGGATGAGTTTCATTTTGAGTCCATTATCTCAGTTCTAGAGCTTTCCTCGAGTTATAGTGAAGCAGTGTTCTAGGGACCTCAGGGCTTCTGCAGTATGTCCATTGGGGAACATTATCTGAGAGCTTTTATTTTTCTTACTTCGAAAAATGACATGCACACGGGAAAATGCACAAAACCAAACTACACAGTCAAACACTTGCTACACAGAAAATCCATCTGTGATTTCTGTCCAGGTTAAGAAACAGAGCTGTTGACACCTAGCCTGGATCTGTTTCAAACTCCAGGCTCCCTAATCAAACATTCTGGATTTTACAATAATCACTCTCTTACTTCCCCCCCCCAAATTATGTGTTTCCAACCTAAGTGTGCACCTTCCACACTATGGTATACTTTTGTCTGTTTTTGAACCTGATATAAATGGAACCATCTGTATTTTTGCCTGACACACTTTTGCTAATATGTCTGTGTCAATTTCATGCAGTTCTGTATAACTGTCATCCATTTTTTTGCTGCTGTTTGGTATTTCATTGTTTGACTATGCTACAGTTTGTCTACCCCAGGGCTATTGACATTGTCATTTTCAGTTTTATTCTGTGTTACAAATGTTGTAATAACATTCCAAGATGTGTCTCTTGGGGCTACTGCATACAATTCTGCTGAACATAAACCTATATGTGAAAATATTGGGTCACAGGGTATGAAAATCTGGGTGGAAATAGTGGCATCTGAAGCAGTAGTTACCCACTCTCACACCCGTCAGTTGTACACTGTTTCCATGGTTCCTTAATCCTCACCAACACTTAATATTGCTGTTTCTCTTAGTTGTAGTCATTTGGATGTGTATCTGTGTGGTTTGTATGGGTGCATATGCCACAGTATGTAAAGGGTACAGGGCAATGTTAGTGAGTTGGTTTTTTCCTTCTACTGTGAGCTCTAGGGACTGAACTCAGGTCTTCAGGCTTGGTGGCAGGCACCTTTGTCTCTGAGCCATCTTGATGACCTGTTTCCTTGTACTTTAAATTTGAATTTCCCTGGTTACAAATGGAGGCACTTTTATATTTATTATGCATGTGTCTCTTTACAATGGATATATACATATTCCTACATATTACATGTACATATGTATGATACACATAATCTTTTGTGAATTCCCTTTTCAGGTTGCTTGCCCAATTTTATATTTGAACTGTCTGTTTTCTTTTTTTTTTTTCCTGTTTCTTGTTTTGAGACAGGGTCTCGTGTAGCTTAGGCTGTCCTTGAAGTTCTGATCCATGCCTTGTACTTCCACTGTGCTGCCATTACAGTCTCATGGCCCCATAGCTCGTGTGACTTTACGTCTTCGTGTGTCCTAAGCGAGCATGCTGCTGACTGAACTGCTTTCTAAGCCCTTGGGCCTCTTCAATCCTGCAGTGATTTCTCCCCTTCTTTAATTTATCAGCTCACAACCTTGCAGTTTTTCAGCTCAAAGCATCTCAAGTGTTTGGCAGTGGCTTTTGCTGATTGTTCGCCCACTGCATCATTTGATTTTGAGACAGGGTCTCTCTCAATCACCATGGCTTTCATGGAACATTCTATGGTGATCAGTCTGCCTGCCTCTGCCTCCTGAGTGCTGGGACTAAAAGTGGAGAGTGGTAAAGTAGAAGGATCCAGACAGTCCTAGAAACCTACAAGAAGACCATTATGATGGCCAGATCTGGGCCCAGGGGTCCTGCTCAAACTACGGCACCAGCCAAGGACAATACATGCAGTAAACATTGAACCTCTACCCAGATCTAGCCAATGGACAGGAAATTCTCCACAGTTGAGTGGAGATTGGGGTCTGATTTTCACATGAACTCTGATGCCCCATATTTGACCATGTCCCCTGGATGGGGAGACTTGGTGGCACTCAGAGGAAGGATAGCAGGCTACCAAGAAGAGACTTGATACCCTATGAGCATATATAGGGGGAGGAGGTCCCCCTCAGTCACAGTCATAGGGGAGGGGAGTAAGGGGAAATTGGGAGGGAGGGAGGAATGGGAGGATACAAGCGATGGGATAACCATTGAGATATATTATGAATAAATTAATAAAATATAAAATAGCTAATATATTAAATATTTTTTAAAAAGTGGGCATTGCTGTGCCTGCCTGAAATGTCATCTTAATCACATTTCCCATCTCCTGTATTTTCTCTAAGTGAGTGCTTGTTCAGATACAAGCTCAAATTTTATGGCAGGATTGTCTCCTAGAAAGTGGTATTGCTGTTCATCAAAAGCCTTGTAGTGCCGGGTTGTTTCTGTGTGTGTGTGTGTGTGTGTGTGTGTGTGTGTGTGTGTGTGTGTGTGTGATGTTACATGGCTTTAATTTTTATCATCTGAGCTTGAAAGAAATGGTGGTATCCTAATCCTTTCATTTGAGAAACATTAATTTTTCATTACATTTGTTTGTTTCTTTTTTATGTGTGTGTGTATTTGTGTACACATGCCTGTATTTATACTTGCCAAAGTCGGATCCATACAGTTCCCCAGCTGAGCCTCCTCTTCCCAGGCTAAGGTATGTTATCACAGTTGAAGTGATGGGTGATGTGCTCATAGACTTCTTACATCATGTCACTCAATTTCTTCTCACTTTTACATTTCAGCGGGGTTTAGATTCTTTTAATATAAATCTTGAACTTTAAAAATTACATGTGTTTGTTCCATGTCCCACTTGCCAGCTTCTCTTTTACTGTATTGTGAAGTACTGCAGGGGTCTGGACTGAGGTGATAAGCATGTTCGCCTTTTAGGTGTGGAGATTTGCTTTGAACTGTATAACCCTGGACTCCAAGAGATCCAGGTGGTGAAGCTAGAGAAGCGGCTGGACGGCAGCCTGATGTACTTATGCGACGCCCTCCCCGAGTTCAGCACCTTCGACATGAACATGAAGCCGGTCCCACTGGAGTCCTGCCAGGAAGTGCCTCTTAACAAGGTAGACAGACCGTGTGAATGTGCTCAGGGGCAAGTATGAAGAAAGAAGTTTCCCCTGTGGAAAACTTGGGGGGAGACTTTTGTGTGTATCTCACCAGAGCACAATTCCTCTTTTTATTTTTCTTAGCTAAAAGTGAAAATGAAGCCAAAGCCATGGTCCAAACGCTGGGAACAGCCTTACTTCAACATTAAAGGAATCCGATTTGACCTTGCTTTAACTGAAGAGCAAATGAAGGCAGCACAGAAGTGGAGCCAACCGTGGCTTGAGTTTGACATGATGAGAGAATATGACACTTCCAAAATTGAAGCTGCACTGTGGGAAGATATCGAAGCATCAAAGAAGTCCTGATCCTGGGCCTGGTGGAATGACAGCTCAGCAGGTGCACGTGCTTCCTGCTCTGGCCTGATGATGTCCTGAGCTTACCTCAGCGACCTGGTGCAGAACGAGAGAACTGACTCCTGAAAGTTGCCCTTTGGTGTTTGTATACATACCCTAGCATATGTGGACCCACACTTAAACACATACACATAAAAATACCTTTTCCTTTAAGCCCTTGTTCTGAAAATGCCTTTGGTTCATTGCAGGTGTATTAGCTCCCAGGATTTGGTTTGAAAGCTGTTAAGCTTGCTTTGTAAGAACACAGTTATTAAGTGAGTGAGCATCCATCACCTTTTATTTTTTTAATAAAACCTCCTTTTTTGTTAATCAGTAATATCTCGCAAATAATCATCCATCAAGACAATGATTCATTTAAAATTAAGCCCAAAAGTGAACATGATAATTAATCTATGTTCCCACTGTCAATTACCCTTCCTCCCATCCAAGGTAGCAGGAACTTGCTTTATTCTCTTCTCTGGATTCTGTCCATCTTCTTCCTGTCCATCTCCTTCTCCTTGACTCCCAGGTGGTGGGATCTCACCGTCTTCCACTTGTTTGCATAGCTCTCCTCTACCTAGCTTAGCATGTTTGGGTGAAGCTACTTTAACTGGTGTAGCCTGGCTGGCTGATGCATTCACCACTGGAAAGGCCTGGTTGGATGATGCAGCCATCACTGACATAGCCTGGTTGTAGGATGGACCCATCACTGGCATTGGCTGGTTGGATGATTCTCCTCTTAGTAGCTTGGCCTGGTTGGGTGATGCACCAATCACTGGCAAGGTCTGGTTGGCTGATGCTTTAAGGAGAATTGACCTTTACCCAAAATTAGTTTTTTGGTCCATGAACGTGGTGTCTCTCTCTCTCATTAGGCCTTTTAGTTTTTCTTGCTCTGTGTGGTGATACAAGCCTGTAGTCCTAGGGCTTGGGAGGCAGAGGCAGGGCGGCCCCAAAATCAGCGTCACACTTGAGAATGAGACCCAGTCTCCAAAAAGGAATAAAACAAAGGAAACCAGCAGAGATAGAGAATGAAAGTCTTTTGTTTGTTTGTGGGTATTAAGTGTTTGCCATGGTCTCAGGCACAGCACTGTATATATAATAAATAAATAAATCTTAAAAAAGTGTGGGAAGGATTGTAAGCTTTGTCACAGGTGAAAGCAGTCTTGGTGGGCTTTTGCCCTTGGACACACCACAGATACTCCCTGAGATTAACCTTGAGATAGACTGGTTGGAGCCATCCTGGGCCTGGAATTCAGGAAGCTGACCTGGCAGCTCCACCTGGACTAGTGTGTTTCTAATCTACCCTCAATGGGAGAGGGAGACTGCCCCTTGCATGTGAGAGACAGGCAGGCAGAGAGGACAGAGAGGAACAGCAGGTTCACACTAGGCTTGAGTGCACGTGGATCTTGAGAGCATGTGGATTGGGTAGAGGATCAGCCAACAGGCTGGACCAGTGCGCAGGCCAGAGACACCATGGAACAGATACAAGAAGGTTCATTTTTGTCCCTTTAACCTCTTTTCCCTCCTGTGTAAGCTAGTTGGGTTGTATAATAAAGTTTAATTGTTAAAAAACAGAGCCAACAAATAAGGACTTTTCCACTCCTTGGTGGGAGAGGATTTACTTAGACCTGCTCTGACTTGAAATACAAGGGTGCATTGGTACCAGTTGTGGGCCTCCCCTACTCTGGGAGGAATGGGAGGAGGAAGGTATAGAGGTGGGACAGGAAGGAGGGGGGAAGGTGTCGTGATGTAAAGTGCTGGAATAGAGGAAGAAGAAGGAAAAAAGAACTTTCCAGTGGTGGCCGGGTCACCATCACATGTTTCAAAGAAGCTTGGAAGTTTATATTTCAGACATAACGAAATTTAAAAACAACAGTTTGCATCCAGTAAAAAAAAACATGAGTAACTACATATCCAACCACATCTCTAAAGAATCCAAAGCCGGAGAAACATCTCCAAAAGTGCACTTTAACAGTAAAAAGCTTAGAAAATTCACATGTAATAAAGTCTCTGCCATTTATATACAAAACCAAAACTTTGTGTACACATTTACACAAGTGTTTGTAGTGAGCAAATGTCTAAAATGACACTAACACGAACTCTCTGGGGAGTATGGGATGCCAAACAGCGCTCAGCAGCATTGACTTTTCTGTGTGAGATTCTGTTTGTGTGTGGCTTGTGACTGACATGCTTGACGTCTGCACCCTAGAGACCCACCTTCACTGCTGCAGTGGGAAGAACATGCACCCTGTTGACATTACATGCAGGCTTCAGAGCAGGGCTTTCCAATAGGTGAAAGCATGCCATGGCTTCACATCTTACAGTATAACTAGCCTTTTCCAATGATTTCTTGCACAACAAAACGAAAATATATACATCGAGTCTTCATTGAGTTGCTTAACAAATAAGACTTAAGAACATGTATAAAATCATTTTGAGGAAAATTTTTAGTTTCTTCATTACCTTGCCTCAGACTTCCTTAATCAGGCTAATACCTGACATTTCTGTATTTCATATAGCAGTGGCCTCAGTCCTACCATGAACTACACAAGGCAACACAAGAGCCTAACTTGCTGTCAGCTGATAACTTCATTACCAAAAAACCTTACTTTTCTGAAAAAATGTTTGCCAGAGAACAGCAAAATTTTAATATAAACCTTTTAGAAGCCCATAGAAAAAGAGCGACAGCTCAAACAGAGTTACAGCTGAACCAAATCATCACGTCTTCACTCTTCAACAAGGGCTGGAGGAGTAGGTCAGTGGTTAAGTTCTCGTCTGAGGACCTGGGTTTGGTTCCCAGCACCCCTATCAGGTTTCCACGACTTCCTGGATTCCAGGGGGATCTGGTGCCTTCTGATCCCTGCATGGAGGTGGTGTTAAACCCAACCAGCTGCAAACATGACCACACATAAAAATAGATAAATCTTTTATTATAAGATTTTTTTTTCTTAACAAAACTGACAATGAATTAAAAATCTGGAGACTCACTGGCACTTTCACCGAGTTCATACAATAAATCAGTACAGATTTTCAAAGGACAGTTTGTTATAAAATTGTGTTAGCCATTTAATAATAATCAATTCATTCCAAGATTCCTCGTTAGCTGATTTGTAAACAGTTGGGGGTTTGAAGAACGGCAAGGCTGAGGACAGTCTTGTCTCGACACGCTTCTGTGTCAGATGTCTTCCTTTCCTTCTCCGGTAGAGAGAAGAAAGGAGAAATACACCAAATTCTTTGCTGCTGCTCTGCAAGGAATTCCCTCAGAGACAGCACCAGGAAGGACAGCTTTTCAGGACATCTTAAGGCAAACAGAAGAAACCAAGTGGCACTACAGCAGCAGCTGTGTGACTCAGCACCGCTCATACCCTGCGCTCAGACACCTGCGATTCGGGGCGGAGGGTCTCCAGGTGATGCTCCTTCACAAAGGACTCAGCTTGATTCAAAGCTTTTACCTTCACCAGGATAAGAATTATCTCACTGACTTCATTCCTGAAAAACAAAACCAAAAAGCATTTAGTCAACCCTTAGTGCATTCAGGGCTGGAGGTGTATGAGGGATAGAAATTTGTAGCATGCAGTGGGCCCTAAATTTGATCCTTGGCACAAAACATAAGATGAAAGAAGACGAATGAAAGGCAAGAGATTAATAATAAAGTACTATAACAAGTGTGAAGGGCATCACAGTGGTGACTCAGGACCTAAGCCAGTATCTAGAGCAACACAGAATAGAGATGCTGTCCCTTTTGCACCTCATCACATGCACAGTGATGCTTTAGTTCAAGGTGAGGTGCTACAGGTCCTAAGGCACAGTGACACTAGCTATCATGCCACAAGGAAACGGTTAACACATTTACATCTATGGGAGTGCTGGTGCAAATGAACATGGGTGGATAGTCCTGTAACAGCACAGCACATACAGCCGTGCACATTACAGTCCTGCATACCGTGTGCATTCTCATTTCTGTATTTATTACACATATACAACGTACATTATAGCCGATCGGTGGCACAGACATAAGACAGCCCAATGATGTATTTCTTAGAATGACCCCCGTCTCATACACCTCATGATTATAACTGCAAAGTCCAATACAGAATGTTCTGGGAAATTTGAATGTGAATGGCCATAAAAAACAGAGTAAGACAGAGCAAGCCCATCACAGGGTCTTCACAGCGCTGTGCTGCCAGTTAATGAGAGCAGTCACATCCAGACTCCATCAGCCCTACAGAAGGGCTCCAGGGGTGTGCCACAGTGCCTGGCTTATGAATCCTTGGGCTGAGCTCAGGGCCTGGAGCTGCTAGGCAAATACTCTGCCAGACTAGCTACATCCCTAGATCCAGATTTTAAAGATTGTAGTAAAAGTGCAAATCTTCCTTAAAGTTCCTGACAGCATTCAAAACCCTTGTACTATGTTTTGGAGGTGAACAATTAACTGAGCATTACCTGAATTCACCTGTGGATAGTTGATGTGCAGACTGCAGCAGGAACTGAATGAAGTTTGCTAGCTGGGGAATTGATGTCCTCATAGCAGAGTTCTCAAACCATCTTTCTGGTAGACATGCTGCTATCTGTCAATCAAGGCACATAGCAGGTTTACAACATAAGCGCTAAGAAAGTTTGAGATTTTCTCTTTCCTGTGTCAAAGGTAACAGTATTATAGATCACTCTTCAGGGGCTGGCAAGATGGCTCAGCGGTTACTAGCACTAGCTGCTCTCCCAGAGGACCCAGCATTGATTCACATAGCCCACATTACAGCTCACACCCATGTGTATCTTAAGTTCTGAGGGATTTGATGACCCCTTCTGGCCTCCTCAGGTACTGCATTCACACAGTACAGACACAGACACACACACACAGACACACACACAGACACACACACACACACAACACCCATACATATACAATAAATGAAATGAGAAAAAAGCTTGATTTAAAAATTAATCTTCATTGGTAAAGGCTTAAAGCAGATGGACCCTGCTTTGTGCATTCATTAGCAGTGCTTAGAATTCCACAATCTATACAGGCATTTGAGAGAAGGAAACAACAGGTGACTGGAGATAATGCTGACTGGAAAAAAGTGAATGGCAGCTTGTCTTTTATCCAGTGTGCTTTCTATGTCCATGGAGGCCAAGAAGATCAATACACCACATGCAACTGTTCTTTCAGAAAGACAAAAACCAAAACCATCCTCCTCCTTTCAAAATAACAAGAATGAGAGACAAGTTTTGGGAAAGTCAGAAAATAGTTGAAACCAAATAGCAACAAGAAGGAAAAATAGAGAATATAACACAGAGAGGAAATAGGCCATGCTGTCCCTGGTAAAATTAAGACCAGGGTCTGAGACCAGAAGGAGAAAGCAAAAGCACCAAAATACATTGTAAAGGAATACAAGTTCAGGAAACCAGTAAATCTGGTGCCAGCATAAAAGAGTTGTAAAAAATGTCAGTAGACGGTGTGGCCTGGGTATGGTGGCAGGTGTCTAACTCCAGCATCTGAGAGGCTTGGGCCAGTTCCAGTCAGCCAGCGTAGGCAGCACAGACAGCACCTGTCTCAAAAAATGACAGGGCTGGGTGTTGTTGAATATGTAGGTGGTAGAACAGGTGTTTAAAGATGGGAGGCCTCAAGTCTGACTCATTAGCAGCACCAGAAACAACAGCAACAACAACAACAACAACAACAACAAAACCACAGCAGGTGAAGGCCAGGAAAAAAGACTTACTGTATTATTCTCGAATTATTAAGGAAAAAAAAACAAAAACAAAAACCACAAACATGTGCCTGCAGAAGGCAGAGGCAGGGAAGATTTGCCTGGCAAACTTTATCTGTTCCCAAGTTTTAGAAGCAGTCTTGACTGGCCTGGAACTGACTCCTTTGCGCCTGTTTTCCCATGCTTTGCTATCTCACAGGTGTCTGGAAGTTCTCATGGGGCCAGCAGGCCTGTGGCCTGAGTCACAAACTCTGCAGAGCAGAAGCTGTGCAAACACACCTCCCATTCACGGCTTCCAAACTGACCTTTGCAGTCAACTTGAAAACATTCCACACAGAGAATGATTTAAACCTCAGAGCTCTGGTAATGACGGGATTACAGGTGTGTGCTACCCAGCCTGGCTTCCTAGGCACCCTTTAATACCTTGCCTTTTACCTATGGGCAGATCAAATGTTTTGGGGACATCTGGTTGTTGTACAGTCTTGGAGAAAAACAGGCTCTCTAGGTATAAATATTTTGCTATGAGCCAAACTCAGGTCCTTTGCAAGAGCAGTATACAATCTTAGCCATGGAGAGGCCTGTGCAGCTCTACTATCTAAATCAGTGCTGCTGCTGTTTTGAGCTGGGGGCCTCACCTTGTAGCCAGGTTGTCCTGGGGCTGCTGGAATTAGACACAAGCCACTCTACCAAGCATTATATTTATCAGTGACGTAACTAGAATTGACGTCTACACAACTTACCTGGCTGCACTTTTTAACAACATCTGGTCCAATGAAGGCGTTATTAGTAAGCGTGATAATAAGGTAGCGATTCAGAAGCTTGCCCAGCCCCAGGTCCTGCAAGGTGTCATCTGGAAGAAGTCCGTTCCAAAGAAGAATATTGCGGAAGAGCTAAAAGAAAATACCAACATTATGTGTGTTTTCCCTAGAAGCTGTAATGGGAGGTAAAGAACTGGCCAAACTCCCCACTCTCCTAGCTGGTCCTCTTGTAAATGTCAGCCTTGGAACAGAAACGTTCCCAAGTAAACACCTGGTTCCCAGCTCCATGCACTTGCTCACCTATTTCCACTTTGAGGGTAACCAACCCCAATGAGCCTCATGTAACCCCGCGGGAGCCGTTCCAGTGTCGTTCATCTGCCTTATTGTCGGAAAGCACCGTCAAGGCCAGTGCCCATGTTAACATGTGTCCCAGGAAGGCAGGCAACGCCAGGCACCTCTCTGCTTATATGCAAAACAGGACAATGCATGAGTCTGTGGATCAACGGGGCACTTTGCCCCGTTGTGAGATCTACAAGTAAATACTGGTTGTACTTAGAGGGCTGAATTCAGAGGTTTCTGTGGATTAGGGTGTGAATTCTGGGACTCTCCCAGTTTTCTGAGTGCTGAATGACAGATGTAACATGCCACACTCTGACTGTCATGGCATTGCTGCCTGTCCTGGGAAGCATCTTTCAGACTTGGCCGTGACACACAGTCACTGAAACTGCTCCTGCTAAGGACATTTATGTCTTTGTAATTCTCAACCACAACAGACATCGTCAGGACCCCTAATCCTTTATTGTGGTATTTAATAATTATTTTTGTTAATGGGTTCCTGAAGGCACAAAGGCTCACAATTCATTATGAGGTGCATCAGAAGACACCCCCCTTCCGCCTCCCCAAGTCCTTTTCCCAGGCTCTATCTAGTCTCCTCAGAACTTGCCACTTATTGACAAATACTGTCTATGGATAACTGAGGCCAGGTTCTCAGCTCCAACTATCCCCTGGTTTTGGGACTTGTGTGTCACCTGTATTATGTTCCTTCTCCACAGTTCTACCAATTTACTACATCCAACAAAGTTTTCACCATCCCTCCCGAGCCTCCTCTTCCTCCTACATCTACTACAATGTCTAAGAATGACATAAGCCCCAGGTGCCAACATCGTGTGTTAGTCGGTGGTGGGACCTTTTTGATGCTTCGCCTGAAACATTGAACAGACCTCCTTATCACATCTACATTCACCGACCTGTCTCTGCCTTTAACTTTAGCTTTTGACCAGTGTGTCGCCAGTCATGACCTGAGATTAAATTCAACCCAAAGCTTCTTTTGTAGAGTCCATGAGACAACAACTTTTAAATTTTTAAAGAATGTTTAAAAGTATTAAAAAACACAACAGAATAAGGCTGGGCATGGTGGCACAGCCCTTTAATTCTAGTACATAGGAGGCAGAGGCAGGAAGGCTTACTCCATCAGAATAGCCTGGACTCCATAGCCAGTACCAGGACAGCCAGGGCTATATAGTGAGACTGTGTCGCAAAGAAATAAAACAAGGGCTGGAGAGATGGCTCAGCGGTTAAGAGCAGTGATTGCTCTTCCAAAGGACCTGGGTTCAATTCCAAGCACCCACATGTCAGCTCACAACTGTCTATAACTCCAAGATCTGACATTCTCACATTGACATACGTGAAGGCAAAACACCGATGCACATAAAATAAAAATAAAAAATAAAAAGGAAGTACAAAAAAAACAACCTACATGGAATATTTTTTAAAATATGAAAATGATGTGATGTTCAAATTTTAGTGTGGTTAAGCAAAGTTTATCAAACACAGTTCAGTTGCTTACACACTGGTAGTCTCTTAGTGCTTTCGTGCTGTAGTGGCAGAGTGGAGTAGTCCACCACACTGTCTGGCCGCACGGACTAATACGGGCACATTTTAAAGGCAACATTCTGTTTACCTTGAGAACTCCCCAGAACTGTCTTTCTTGGAACTTTGAGTGTGGTGACATTTTTCCTTCCTCAGAACTAATTCTAAACAAAAGAGGAGGAGAAAGAAAGAAGAAGGGAAGAGGAAGAGGAGAAAATATATAAAACAGTTCTTTTTTCAGAATAAAACCTAAAAAAAATAGGACTATGGTTTGTTTTTGTTTTGAATTCTGTGTATCTTTGTATGTCCATGTGTGGTCTGTGCATGTGAGTGTCGTGCCTGCAGAGGACAGAGGAGCCACCAGAGACCCTGGAGATGGAGTTACAGATGGCTGTGCGCTGTCAACCTAGGTGCAGGCGATCAAACTCTAGTCCTCTGGAAGAGCAATACACATTCTTAACCATCCGCATCCTGTTTTTTGTTTGTTTTCAGTAAGCAACTAAACAGCCTAAATGAAAAACGAATCAAGGCACTCTGATGGTATCTGCCAAGAGTTATGAATCCTCACTCAGCCAACAGTGAATTTCCACAAGTGTGTCTTGTAAATAATGATTGCCTTTGCACAGTTTGCTCATTACCTCACTGTTGGTAAGAGATCACCATTCACATGCCGGTCGGTTACAGGACACCTACAATCGTGTACTGGCTGGTTTTGGGTGTCAACTTGACACAAGCTAAAGTCATCAGAGAGGAATAAGCTTCAGTTGAGGAAATGCCTCCATGAGATCCAGCTGTAAGGCATTTTCTCAATTAGTGATCACTGCGGGAGGACCCAGCCCATGGGTTGGTGGTCCTGGCTTCTATAAGAGAGCAGGCTGAACAAGCCAGTAAGCAGCACTTCTCCCTGGCCTCTGCATCAGCTCCTGCCTCCAGGTTCCTGCCCTGTTTGAGTTCCTGTCCTGACTTCCTGTAGTAATGAACAGCAATATCAATGTATAAACCGAATCAAACACTTCCCTCCCTACTTGCTCTTTGGTCATGATATTTTGTTGTAGCAATAGAAACCTTAACTAAGACAATGCCTATTGTGCAGCTTAAAAAAGAAACAAGAAAAAGTTACTTGCATGAGGACATGAAAGGACTTCATTTAAGTGAAAAAGGCTGAAAATTATTGTACCTGCTTATAATATAGTTCACTGCTAAGAAGGAAGGGGTAAGACCACAGCATATATAAGGCAAATGGTGAACTCTGCATAGTCAGAAGTCTGAGAGTAAATAACCCTTTTAGGGACTGCAAGAACAGTCCAGCGGTTAGACATGGTTCGGTTCCCATCACCCACATCATGGTTCATAACTCCTGTAATTCCAGCTCCAGGGGACCCAGTGCTCGCTTCTGACCTCTGCGGGTGCCAGGCATACATGTGGTGCATATACACACATCCTCAGCAAATATAAATATATATATATATATATATATATATATATATATATATATATATATACATATATATATCCTGTTGTATGTATAAAATCTACTTGCTGGGGTTACAATTGTGCCATGTCAACCTTCTAAAGTGGTTTGGAGCTCTCGCTCAGGGCCTTGTGCTTACAAGGCAGAAACTTTCCTGACTGAGCCTTCTTCCCAGCCCAGCTTTCACATTTATTTACGTAAAGTGAGGGAAGATTTTTAGACAAGTAGTGTTTCCCCACTCAATTTAGAAACAAGATATATGGCTTAAAGACTAAAGAATTTTTTTTGAGGAACAGGTTAGCAAAATTGGTTGCATACTTTTTTATTTTGGTTAAAGTCCACATACTTTGAATTTACCTCATTTTTTATTGATTTGCAGATCTAAGGCATCCACAGAGTTAAGATGCTAATAGGATATATATTCTAGATACTATGAAAGAAAAATATTTCATCTGTTTCTGTTGGCATGTGTCTCTGATAGGTAACTTAATTTTAACAGATAAACAGTCCTTGAATCGATGTGTGTAATATTACCAAGAGCAGGAGCTAGTAGGCTGCCTTGACTTCAGCAGAGCAGCCTAGGGTCATGCAGCAGAGGAAATGGAATGGACCTCATGAACAGCAAATGCGAATCGAACACCAGATAAATTATACAAACCATAACAAGTTGAAATGGTATTAATGCCAGCTTATTCAGTCTTCCAAGGAAGACTACAGATTGGTGTAAAAGTAAACACACGTGTTTCTTTGTTTCATGTAAAACCTTTGGTTATTCTTGGTACCTAATATATAAATTCTGATCAGTCTTAGCCTAAAACCGAGTCACTGCACCTTACAGGAAGCCTGCAAATGGAGGTGGAAGCCCATGCCCGTAATGCGGAGAAGGCAGGAGTTCAAAGTCACCCTTTTGCTATGTAGTGAAATCAAGAGCAGCTGTGTTAAACAGACCCAGTTTCAACAAATAATTAAAATTTTTTTAAAAATCCTATGGCCGACTTCTGTTTTTAAGTGCTTGTAGGTGTCTTTTTGTTTTCCCTTTTGAGAGCAGTAATTGTGATCTCCCTAGCTTCACAAGTCTAGTAAATCCAGGTTTATATGGTAATCACTTTCCCTGGGTGTGTTTGAAAACATCTTCATTAGAATACTGCTTAAAAGGAAAAGTATGAAAAAGGAAACTTTCATCTCTTTGATTTAGATTAACATCACTACAGGATGCTCATCGCTCACATCAGAGAGAATATGAAAAATACGTACGAGACATGAAGAGTTCAAAGACAGCCATCCGGAGCCTTCAGAACACATCAGATCACACTCTAAACTACAGATTCTACAAAGGCATGAACACTTCTGTGGAAAATATCATTGACTGTCTAAACGAAAAGGTAGGTGTAAATGCGCATGAAGAGAGAACCCTCCCTGTAGTCAGTCAGCACAGGAGAGACAGGCTGGAGAGATGGGTAAGGTGTGCCAGCCCGAGGCCCTGAGCTCTGAGTCTAGGACGCCAAGTGAAAGAGGCTCAGTGCTGTGGGTTTCAACAGCTGCTCACTCTGTAACCCAGGGCGACATCCACCTGTAATTCTCCCGCTGAGCGCCTGAGTTCTGGGATTACAGTTCTATGCCCCCCCCACATTTTTAACATGGTATTTCACATTCTCTTAATGTTAGACACGGGCTGTTTAATGTTTTTGTTTTGCTATTGTAAGTAACATAAAGTTTCTTACATATGTTTTGTGTTAAAATTTGATCTGAAACATATTACTGGAAAATAAAATGAATATACTAAGTATAAGTAATGTTTGGGTTTATGCAACATGCTGCTGAAGTATTCTCCAGAATGAATGGTGCGTTATTACTTTGCTAGATTAATAAAAATAGATTCTGTGAGCCGGGTGTGGTAGCGCACGCCTTTTATCCCAGCACTCGGGAAGCAGAGGCAGGCGAATCGCTGTGAGTTCGAGGCCAGCCTGGTCGACAAAGAGAGTCCACGACAGCCAAGGCTACACAGAGAAGCCCTGCCTCGGGGGGGGGGGAAGGGAGGAAGATTTTGTAAAATGTCTATTTTGAGCGCAAAAGAAAATCTTTGTTTTATTAGCTGGATGCAGTTTTGCATGTGAACAAAGTCCAGTGTGAAGCTTCTTAATGTATCTTGCAGCTAGCTGTGTAGCCGAGGTTGGCCTCCCCCTTGTGACCACTCTGCCTCGGCCTCCTGAGTCCTGGGACTTCAGTGTGTGAGCTGCTGTGCCCTGAGGGGGTCTTCTTTTTCTTGTAAACTCTGAGTCCTTTGCCCTGTTCACATCTTGGTTCTTAGTGGGGATTTTTTTTCTCTTAGTTTTAGTGAATGGAAACAGATCTTTATAATTTAAACCATTTTTTAATTTAATTGGTGTGAGTGTGTCTGCCTGCATGTACACCTATGCAACCCGGGCGTTCAGTGTCGGGAGTCCAGAAGAGAGCATCAGATCCCCTGGAACTGCAGTCACAGACCTCTGTGAGCTGCCGTATGGGTGCTGAGGAACTGAACTTTGGTCCTCTGGAAGAGTAGCCAGTGCTTTTAATTAACCACTGAGCCATTTCTCCAGCTCCTGGTCTAGAATTTTTTATGCTTATGCAATTTGATCTGAAGTTTATTGTTTTGTTTGTGATGGGTTTTGATACTTGTATATTTAAAGTTTTTACACTACCAGATTTTTAAGTCTTTCACTTTACACATTGTGTCTGTGCATACTCAGTTCTGACATTGGGATCCTTTATTACCTTTTTGCAAGGTACGTTATTTAAACCCCACAGCTTCAAAAGAAAAAAAGATTGTTAAAACAATTAAACTCATCAGGCTTGGTGGTGCACACCTACAAACCCAGCACTGAGTGAGGCAGAGGCAGGCGGACCACCATTCCAGGCCAGCCTGGTCTAGAAGGCAAGTCCAAGACAGCCAAGGCTACACAGAGAAAAGCAGAAAAAAATAGAAAAATTAAACTCTCCTTCCCATATTATTCTATGCATAAAAGAATGCTTTTCCCTGCATAGTAAGTGTCAGTTGGCACTTGCTTTCTGTGGTATCTTTTACAATGTAATACTTTTCTTCATTCATCCTTGAATTACACTGATAAAACCCTACCCACCCACCTGGGGTTCCTATAGCTCTATCCTGGGAGCAGCTGTAGGACACGGGAATGAAGTGACTGCTCTCTTAGAAGGAGGATTCCAGTGTCATCTGGTCACACATTGTGTAGCATAGCCCTCCTATCTGCCCTAGTGGCTCGCTTCCATCTTCTCACAGTGCCAGGACTCAGCCCCAGGGCCATAGGCATGCTACCTCTCGATACAGCCCAGCCCCGTCTTCAGTTTGCAGGTTTCACCAGCGTCTGGTATCTCCTTGACGCCTGTCCTCTCATTTTTCCCTCCCCATTCTCCAAGAGGGACCGGTCCTCCTCCTGTCACTCATGCATGTGCTCCTCACCCCACATCATTTGTTTCATAGTTTGTGATACTTGCACTAACACTGGAACTGTTTATTCAAAAATTGAGTTACACATGTGGTTAAAATAGTGCCTTGTAATCTTTTCCTAATCCATTATTGATAAACTGCAGAACGTTACCTTGTGTTTCAGATTGTCGGCATTGCAGAGCTGGAATCATCCACATACATGCTGCTTTTACAACGATCAGAAGCACTTTTGAAATGGAGGCAAGATGAGTTAAAATGTGAATCATCATATTTGCAACAGTTGTCACATTAGTGTTTTCTCTATTCTATTGGCATTTGTTAAGCTAAACTGCCGTACGGAGAAATAAAGATATTTTTAACTCACTCATTATGATCATTTCTAGCTCAATCCATTTATCCACAAATTTCAGGAATTCCTTGTTTTTAATAGCTGAGTAGTATTCCATAGTGTATATGTACCACAGTTTCTTTATCCACTCTTCTACTGAGGGACACTTAGGCTGTTTCCATGTTCTGGCTATTATGAATAAGGCTGCTATGAACATGGTTGAGCAAATTTTCTTGTTGTGTGCTGGAGAATCTTCTGGGTATATTCCAAGGAGTGGGATAGCTGGGTCTTGAGGAAGCCCTATTCCCATTTTTCTGAGATAGCACCAGATAACCCAGAAGCAGAAAGAATCAAATGGTATATACTCACTTATATCTGCATACTAGCCCAAGGGGCTTGTCCCACGAAAGCCTTCACTTACCAGGAAACTGGGACAGAGGGGAAGGCATCCTATTGGGACTCTAAATGAGAGACGCATGGGAGAATAGCAAAATAAAAGGATACAGATGGTCCTAGAAGATATTTTTAGTTCTGTAATTTTTTTAAAAAAGAAAAAAGCTCTTTAGTTACGGTTACTGTTGCTATGAAGAAACACCATAACCAAAAGGCAAGTTGGGGAGGAAAGAGTTTATTGCACTCACAGTTCCATGTAACAGTTCATCCTTGAAAGCCATAAGGGCAGGAACTCAAGCAGGACAGGAACCTGGAGGCAGGAGCTGAGGCAGAGGCCGTGGGGGGTGCTGCCTACTGGCTTGCTCAGCCTGCTTTTCCATAGAACCATCCACCACACAGGGACGGGCCACCCACAGCGGGTTGGGCGCTCCCCATGATCACTAAGAAAATGCCAGATAGGCCTGCCTCCAGACAGATCTTCTTGAGACATTGTCTCAGGTGAGGCTCCTTTCTTTGTGATAACTCTAGCTTGTGTCAAGCTGACATAACACTAGCCACTACTAAAGCTTTTTCTGTATTTTCACATTAATACTTCACCCAAATGTGACACTTCAAGGAGGAGTTTCAATATACCTTGTTTAAGGTTAAAAAAAAATAATAATGACTATTACGATTTCTAGTCACTTAAGCATTTGATCCAGAATTTTTTAAAGTATTTTTTCTAGGTATGTGTACGTACCTGAGTGTATGCATGTGCATCATGTGTGTGAGGGAGGGTTCAGAGACCAGAAGGGGATAAGTTCCCCCGAGACTGGCATGAGAGACAATCACGAGCTGCCATGTGGGTACTTGGAACTGAACCCTGGTCATCTGGAGAAGCAACCAGTGCTCTTAACTGCCGAGCATCTCCCCAGCCCCGTTGCCACTGAGTACTTTTATGCTATTAAATGAGGGAAGTGGTTGGAAATGACTTCCAAGCATGCCAGTCTGTATAAAGGCCTGCACAGGCTGGTGGGTCTCAGCAGAGTTGGTAAGAAGTGGCCCTCAGCTTCCTCACACCACACTACAGCTGCACTAGTGTCTTAGCTTGGGGTGCTTTGGGAATGAGATATCCTGTGTGGTGACAAGGAAGAGTAAAGTGACTGCCGAGCTCCCACATTTGGCCAGTCGTAAACTGTGGGACATGCTGAAATGAAGCAGGCCATAGTCTAAGGAAGATGTTGGCAGTGTAAATATCTCTAGTATGTAACTATGGGGGAAATTGCTAGAAAAGAAAAATATATAGAATGGGAGAAAGGAAACCTGCTGTGATGAATGGCATACAGCAGCAAGGGACATATGCTTGGGCCAACTGACTTGATGGCTGTTGGCACTGATGGGGAGTGGACACTGAAGTTCCATTGCAGAGCAAAATGCTCTTATACATACATATATGCCATGAAATTACCTATGGCTTTAGTCACTCACTGTTTTGAGACTATAGTACAAAGCTAACTCTGTGAATTAACAGGCAACGCTGAGGCATCACCAAATGGAAGCCTGGCTCTAGATGAAAAGGATCGACGGACTTTAGAAGAGATTGAAACTCTCAGGTATCTGTATAACATGAAGACTTTGTGCACTGAGCAAGGGCTTTTTACTATTTCAGCAGAATTAATTATATGAAATAATCACCCCGGCCTGATAGGCTAATTTTCAAGAATGATGTAAAACCAAAGTTGAGTTTAGCTGGCCTCGCTGCTGTAGAGACAGACTAGGAGCGAGGGTAGTTCTGCTGAGGTGGAGGAGCTGGGATAGGACTGCTGAGGTGGAGGAGCTGGGGTAGGACTGCTGAGGTGGAGGAGCTGGGGTAGGACTGCTGAGGTGGAGGAGCTGGGGTAGGACTGCTGAGGTGGAGGAGCTGGGGTAGGTGGAGGAGCTGGGGTAGGACTGCTGAGGTGGCCTTTGTTAGGTGGATTGCTTTGAACTAGAAACCACTTCTAACTAGTTGCACTCCCCTTAAGAAACCTTTACAGCCAGGCAGAGTGAAATACACATTTAATCCCAGCACTTGAGAGGTAGAGGCATGTGAATCTCTGAGTTTGAGGCCATCCTGGTCTACAAAGAGAATTCAAGACAGCCAAGGCTAAGCAGAGAAACCCTGTCTTGAAAAAGGAAAAAGAAAAAAAAAACCTTTACATTCAGAGAATTATCTAAACTGAACATTAGAACCAAAGAAGCTAAGGAAGCAGAAAGTGTCTGAAAACAGTTACATAGAGTGGTGTCCGGGTGATAATGTGTCCGTTATAAAATGCTAATTGTCTTTCGTTTAAAGTATTTTCCTAAGGAGCTGTTTGCTTTTGATTTACTTTACTACACAATACAGGACACAGGGAAGACAGGCAAGAGCACTCTCTGGGAACTGTGACCATCAGGAAGGAACATCTAGTGATGATGAGCTGTCTCCTGAAGAGACGACTAACTTCCAAAAACACCAAGGTCAGTTGCTGAGATTCTAAGCTATGCTGAAGCATTGAAACAGTGAGGAAGACTTTGCTGTGGCTGCCTTAAAATGCACATCACTAAGACAGTCAGGGCAAGTCAAGAGAAATGAAAACATTCCCTTCATGAGATTTGCCACTTCTGGGAAAGGAGCAGTGTGAGTGCTCTGGCCCTCACTGGCTCTTGCTGCTGCCTCCTGGGTGACAAGTGAGCATCTTGGCAGCTTTGCTTTCCTCACATGTTCCCATTAGTTATTCAAAGCAATGGAATTTAGTAAAACCAACTTTTAAGAATCACTTTATTTTAATGAACTCAGATTAAAAGCATCACAAAGCTAGATTAAATTAAACCCTCAAAATCAGGCATTTGCCAAGTTCCCAACTATGCATCTCAGGGAATGCCACAGTGAGCATGGTGGTTCTGAAACCTGCCACCTCTTCAGTTTCTGCACTTTCACTATCTCTTACATTTTGGTTTTCCAGGTTTTGTTTTGTTTTGTTATTTTAAAGTTTATTGAAGGTGTAGAAGCTCCTGTTGGACAGATTGGGAAGAACCCAGTGTGTCTTTCCTAGAGCAGTGCTGTCCCACACATCCCTTGGAGTGTTCTTGGAGTACTGTTGAGAGATGTTGATGATGGTGGAGTGCTACACTTGGGCTCATCATCCTTTTAGTTAGTTTTATTTACCTATTCACAGGAACACCACACACACACACACACACACACACACACACACACACACACACACACCAAGAAAACACTGAAAGCTGAAACTAGAAAGGCATATATCTTTATGTCCTCTTTCATGACTGTGCTTCCTTTACCTGTATTTTTAGCCTCTAATATTACCCTTTCTTCTCCTTTCTAAATGCTACACTGTACCTACACTTGACTTGCTTCCATATAGACTTGTATGCAGTATAGGCTAGGATCTCCAAGGGAGGAAGAATACGGCCTCCCAATATTATACATTATAAATCCATCCATTTCCCTGCCATATTTGTGATTTCAGGGTTTTGTTTTGTTTTGTTTTAGCACTGAATAGTATTCCAAGTTATATATGTGCCTCAATTTCAGTTCATGTGTTGGTGGGTACCTTGGTTGGTTCTATTTCCTTGCTATAGAACATCAAAGAACAAGACCCAGCTTATCTCTGTGATATTGTATGGAGTTCTCTGGGTATGTGCTTAGGAGTAAAATAGCTGGGTTATTGATACTCAATTTTTTGAGGCACCTCCAAACTGACTGCTGTGATAGCTGTGTTAATTTGTACTCACTCCCACCAGCAGTGAATAGGGCTTCTCTTTCTCCATATCCTCTCCAACATTTGCTGTTGGATTTCTTTTTTTGTTTGTTTGTTTGTTTTGGTTTCTCAAGACAGGGTTTCTCTGTGTGGCCTTGACTGTCCTGGACTCACTTTGTAGACCAGGCTGGCCTCGAACTCACAGAGATCCGCCTGCCTCTGCCTCCCGAGTGCTGGGATTAAAGGCATGCACCACCACTGCCTGGCGCTGTTAGATTTCCTAATGACCTTTCTGACTGGGCTGAGGTAGAATCACAATGTATTTTAATTTGCACTTCCCTGGTGGCTAAGGATATTGAGCAGCTTTAAAAGTTGTTATTGGCCATTGTGTTCAGTTCATTAGCTCCCTTGTTGATTGGCAGTTTCATTTCCTTGGTTTTTAATTTCTGTGGTTCTTTGTGAGTTCTGGATCCCAAACTTATGACTGAGTATAGTGGGCAAGCTTTTCTCTTGTTCCAGGAACTGTCTGTGCTCTGCTAATAGCTGAAGCTACTTCTGATGACACGAGAAGTCACATAGTGCAGAGCTTAAAAGATTCTAGGCTTTGCTGTTCACTAGACTCAGTGGAAAGGGCTCTGTTCCTTGCCCACCTCATTTTCCTATCCTTTGCTTCCTTGTTTTGTGTAAATCAGTGAGTGACAGCTGCCTTAAAGGGAAGATGGCTCTGGTAATAAAATGAGACAATAAATGTAGGATATTTTGGCTATAGACAGGGATTCAGTACGTGGTAGGTTTTATTAGTGTCCATATTATCATTTTTGTAACTAAAGTGACTTTTTAAATAAAATGAATATACGAAATACAAAAGTATCCAGCCGAGTTTGGTTAAGTTAGCAACTCATGACTGCTGGTAAGGAAACAGGCTCTAAATGCATAACATAAAGAGACTTACTTTGTTTGCAGGTGACATTTTACAAGATTGTAAGAAAGTTTTTGAAGATGTGCATGATGATTTTTGTAACATCCAGAATATTTTATTGAAATTTTAGCAGTGGCGAGAAAAGTTTCCAGATTTCTACTACGAAGCTTTTGTTGGTTTCTGCTTACCAAAGCTTTTAAGTCCCCTCATAGGAGTTCAGTTGCTTGATTGGAATCCTCTTAAGGTATCAGTGCTGACCATGAAACTGTCCTGTCATGTCACCTGCTTGTGCGCTCTTGTTGTCCGAATAGCAACCTCAGCCTGATGGGATTGCTCAGCAGGTGAAGGTGCTGCTGAGGCTCATGGCCTCACTTTGGATTCTGGAACCTGGATGTGAGGAAAGAACCAATTTCTACAAGTTGTCTTCTGGCCTTCACACATGTCATGCCATAGGACATGTACATGTGTGTGTGTCATGCACACGCGCACGTGTACACACACACACACACACACGCACACAAATTAGTAAATGAACATCATTTACAAAAAATAAAAACAGAGGGATGGAGAGGTGGCTCAGTGGTTAAGAGCACCACCTGGTCTTCCAGAGGTCCTGAGTTCAGTTCCCAGCAACTGAATGGGGGCTCACAACCATCTGTAATGTGATCTGATGCCCTCTTCTGCAGATAACACACTCACAATAAATAAATAAATTAATTATTTAATTAATATTTTTTAAAATGAAAACAAGACCATTTACTTTTAAAATTGTAGGTAAAATTTAGAGCCATGAACAATTATTCAGAAATGTGTTCTCTAAACTATATTCCTTGAGACTCTTACATAAATGTGTGTGTGTGTGTGTGTGTACATGCATGCATGCGTGGCTTGTTTGTGGTGTGTGTGTGCGTGCATGCATGCGTGGTGTGTGTCTGCGTGCATGGTGTGTGTGTGGTGTTGGAGTAAAATCCAGGAATCCAGGGCCTTCTAGGCTAAACAATCATCAAACAATTGATCATCCCCAGCCGTCTTGAGTCTTAAAGCATAGCAGGACCAAAGAGCAGTGATTCATACACCTTTTCAGTACTTTTGTCATAGTGGAAGCTTCCCCAGAATTATGTGGTATTAAGTTTGGTAAATTTGACTTAAAAACCTATACCGAGGATTTCAACATTGGAGTTGACAAACTGAGAAGAGTTGGTTAGCAAACATGTTGAGGAGGAGGAGTGCAGGGAGCCTTAGGAGTATGCAGGAATTCATGAAAGCGAGGGGAAGTGCCAGCCCAGTGCTGAGTACAGTGGCCTCCAACACAGAACTAGTTTTTGAAAGTAGTAAGAAAAGTGATATAGGGAAGGTAATGTGAAATTGGTTTTTTCTTTGTTGAGACAGGGTTTCTCTTTGTAGCCTTGGCCATCCTGAAACTCACTTGGTAGACTAGGCTAGTCTCGAACTCAGAGGTTCCACCTGCGTCTGCCTCCTGAGTGCTGGCATTAAAGGTGTGTGCCAGCACAGCACAGTGATAATGTGGAGTTAAAAAAATGTATTATAATGTTTACTTGTATGTGTGTGGCAGGGTGTCCATGTGCCATGGTATGCATGTGCGTCAGAAGCCAGCATGTGGGAGTTGGGTCTCTCCATTCTCTGAGTCTCAAGGATCCAGCTTAGGTCATCGGACCTGGCAGCGAGTGCTGCCTGCTGAGTCATCTCAGGGACTTGAAAGGTGTGTTTTAGGAAGCCACTAGAAGTAGCCAACTTGGAAGAAAGAGAAATAAGATCTAGAAGACTGTTGGGATATCCCACATTCTGGGTGGCCTGGCAAAGGGGATGCTAGATTATAAGCATTGTCACAAAGAATACAGAGTGGCTCTGACCCTCCAGGGTGCAGGCACTCCCAGCCTGCATCAGGAGAGCTCTCAGCAAGGCTCACAGAGCAGATGGTGGAATGCTGTCTTGTCTCTTCCTTGGTCTTAGTCACGTGTCTGCAGGCTTCCTAGGACCACACCACCTCCCCAGGATAGAGCAGTGTCATTTCTAAGGAACTGTTGGGGAGTGTGTGGACAACACCTGGGGTTATAGCCACTCAAGATCATTTCTTTCATCTACTCGAGTGGGAACAGCCATTTGCTGTTTGCTAATTGGCTAACAAAATAAACCACATGCACATTACACATTTACTTTTAAGTGAAAGGCCTGCGGTCAGTTTTGCTTGAGGCAGATGAATGAATTTTATCAGCAGATCTCATGGTGATTCTGAACGCCTGACTCACACATGTTACCTCACTCTGGCCAGCGTGCTGCCATTGCTAGTTTCTCAGTGTCCGGGCACACTGGGCCTTTGCTGTGTTTTTGTTGTATGGCTGAATGCATGAAGCACAGTTTTTAGTTACTCGACCTCGATGCTGTGTCGTCATGCCTCCTCGCCTTGTCTTGTTGGTGCATACATAGTATGGAAACATGATTATTCTCTGAGCCTCAGGAAAATTCTAGAGATTTTTGAAAAAGCTAACTTACAAAACACTCACATTTAAGAGTATGTAACTTGGGCTGGAGAGATGGCTCAGAGGTTAAGAACACATGCCTGGTTTTCCAAGGGTCTTGAGTTCAGTTCCCACCAACCATATGGTAGTTCACAACTATCTATAGTGAAATTGGGTGCCCTCTTCTGGAGTACAGATGTACATGCAGGGAAAACATTGTAGAATGAATGAATGAATGAATGAAAGAAAGAAAGAAAGAGTGTGTAACTTTTCTAATCTCATCTCACAGATGGACTCCATGCATCTAAACAAGATGCCCTGGTTCACAGCCATAATAGAGTTTATGGACAGCAGCCTGGAAGATACAAGAACAGAAGTTGGTTCTGATAAAAAAATCTTGTCTGCTGTAATCAACAAAACAGTTGTTCCTCGCCTTACAGGTATCCCCTTGTAGTACTTGTAGAAGTTTGGAGACACAAGGAAATTCTGAATGCGTTAAAGAGCAGTATATTTCAAGTTGACCTGGTTGCAGAATGCTTGTTTGTACAAATGGTGGCCTGTCCACAGCAGTAGTGGTGGCATGCTGTCATTTGTGACTGTTTGTCAGTAGTGGCACACTGTCAAATGTGTTACATGCATTTTTTCCTTTTGTTACATTTCTTCTCTATTTCTTGTCCTTTGAGAGGCCTGCATTCCTGTGTGCTAGCCACTAGCTGCTCTAAGCTCATGGTATTGATGCCTTTGCTTCTGGCTTAAAGGCTCTTTTACTAAAACGGTATTTGACCAGAATATTTTTTATCAGATTCCAGAGAAATGAGTTTTGAACTTGAGTAAACCTTGAACATTATTCAATCTGAACAATGACTTTCCTTTTGAAAAATCCAAACTCTTGTGCTTGAGCCAGCCATCCCATGGCTGGGAGCCTAAGAGATGAGCGTGCCTCGGGGCCCTCTAGTGGTTGATCCCGCGTGTCCTGAAGACAGCATTCCCAGTGTGTGCTGAGGGATCCATTGAGGGCAGGGGAGCAGGAGAACATTAAGAGTGGTTCTGGGGTTGTGGTTCTGTTGCCTTTTCCTGAATAAAGAATCGGAAGGTGGCAGTTTAGAGTAGGAGCAATCAGCAGTGCTCTGGTCGCTGTGGTATTGGGTGCCTGTCACTAAGTGCAGTGTCAGCTGGGTTGCTGAGGAGACCAGTCAGAGGAGTCTAGGCAGGGGGCAGCTGCGTGTCGATGGCATGTAATGCCACAGAGTGATGCAAAGATTAAAGAAGTGAATGCAAAAAAGAACAAGAAGGAAATGACCCGAGTCCTAAGGTCCTTTTAGCATTTAAAAGTCACATAAGTAACAAGGACCTAGCAAAGAACAGAGAGTATACCAGGAGGACAGTGTCCCAGAAACCAGTCAAGGAAAGTATTTCCAGGGAGAAAGGTGGGGCCCAGTTGTGGTTGTTGACAGCAGGATTAGAATCAGCCTTTGGAACTGGCTGTACAAATGGCCTATGCGACTTGAGTGAGGCACTCACTGCTCTGTGGAGAGCACAGAGGCACGATTGAGAGGATTCCAGGGACTACCAGAAAGAGGAACATGAGGTAGACATCTAGACAATACTTTGAGGCATTTTGGTTTAAAGGAAAGAACGGTGGACAGTGCTGGAGAGGGAACTAAAGGTTTTTGGAGCAGGGGAGATAGCACAGTGTTTAAAACTCTTGCACTCAATAGTGAAGACCAGAGCTCAGATCCCCACAACACACATAGATGTAGTACCAAGGCCTTGTAGCATGGCAACAAAGGATCCTGAGAGCAGACTGGCTCGCCAGACAAGCAAAGTCAGCATCAGGCTGCACACGCATACACACACATACACACACACACACACACACACACACACACACACACACACACCGGCGCAGTCAAGCATCACACATGTGAATGCATACACACTCATGAAGTGAGAACAGGAGGAAAATGACCCAGGCAAGGGAGCAGGCTAGGAAAAGTAACTTAGTTTCCTCTACTTTTCTTCAAAGCCTCATTTCAGCTGCACATTACTGGCAGTTAGGAAGAGGCCGAATTTAGCTAGGGTTGTAGGGTAACCTGACAGGTGCAGAAAACCCAGGGAGGAAAAAGAAACTGAGGGTGTATGTGGACAGGAAGTGCTAATGATTAGAAACTGGGAGAATATGCAGGTGGGAAATGGCGTGGAGCAGGGTGTGCTGAAGACCTTGAGTTTGTGGACACGAGAAGCAAACTGTCTAGAACTTGTGTAAGCACTGAAATGTGTTTCAGATTTTGTAGAGGTCATTTGGGATCCCCTGTCGACCTCACAGGCAAAAAGCTTAACAAGGCACTGCAGAGAAGTTCTAGAAGAGTCTGCTTCTGAAAATGAAGTTAGTGAAAGCAAACAGGTAACTATTTCTGTCGATTTGGGATTTGGCTCAATGACAGAGCACTTGCCTAGCATATACGGGACCCTGAGTTCACTCCCCAGTACCATAAAAAGTAAGTAAAATAATCTATGCAAGCTCAAATTCTACTCTGTAGAGCTGTTACCTAGAAAATGATCTTTCTTTTTAAGTCAAAATTCAAAGTATTTAAAAGGTGGGATAAAATAAAATGTGAGTTTTTGCTTTTGATGTTATTACTATTGGTATAGGGCTCTTAAAGCATATGTTACTTACAAGTAAGTGGAAAGAGAAATAACATTTCATTTAGTTCAGTATGCTTTTGTGGGAAAATACATTTGCCCAAATTGTACACTTATGGACAATATTTTCAGCATGGGCATGTAACAGCTTAATTTGTGTTGCATACATACTTGTCATTAGTAGCATAAGCAAGTTTCAGTTCTCAAATATGGAGTCTTTCTAATAATGATAACAATATGTCACTATAGAATTGTTGCTGATACATGAAATATATAAAACTCCCATTGTCTCTTCATCTTGATAGTGGTATTGAAGGCTGTATATTTTCATTCAGCATCTGAGTGCTTACATACATAGCTGTCAGAGATGTTAGATAATATTTCATCTAGTAGATGAGTATAATATAATGTCCTTAAGTTGAATTACTGAATTTAATATTTGAATACTTTATCATTGTTGATATATAAACCAAATGACTTATCCAAAGTGAGTTTACTGTGTCAGAGGACACAGACAGGCCAACAAAGACCCACAACTACCCTGCATCAAAGGCTTGCAGGGAACAGAAGAAAAGGACAGGTCCTGTCGTGTGGTTTTTTTGGGAGGGGGGTGTTTTTGTTTTTGAGACATGGTTTCTCTGTGTGGACTAGGTTAGCTTCGAACTCGGATTAAAGGCATGTGCTACCATGCCTGGCTCTTCACAGGTCCTGTTGTTAAGCAAAACAACAACAAGGTGTAGTAGGGATGGAAGGTGGGTGTCCCCGACTAGCCTAGAATTACAGAGATCGGCCTGCCCTGTGCTGGGATTGTATGCAGGTGCCCCTATGCTGGGAAGAAAACAAGATTTCTTATACACAACCAGAAGTACAAATGGGATTTCACTACTGGGTTTTGTTGCTGTTTTGTTTTTGTTCTTGTTTTTTGTCTTTATTGATAACTTTGTCCTTTGGCAATTTCATGTGTATATAGTGTACTGTTTACTCTCACCCCCAGCTCTTCACCTTGTCTCTGTCATCCCGTCCTCCTCCCACTGGCTCCTTTCTGTTTCACGTCTTTCTATTTGTTTTGCTTTGTTTCATGACCCTCTAGTTCTAACTAGGACTGTGTGTGCAGATGGGTTTGGAACTATCTTTTTGGAGCCTTGTGGGCTCCAGTAATTGTCCTTCCCCCCAGAATCCATCAGTTGCCAGTAGTTCCCCAGGAAGGGGTAGGACCCATGACCTCCCAATCCATGACTGGCTCTTGGCAGGCCCAGCCGTGTCTAGGCAGCCTCTGCTGCTGAGATCTCGGGTTTGCAGTGCTTCTGCCATGTCCTGAAAATAGCATCTCATGTCTCTTCTCCCTGTCTCCTGCTCTCACTTCTATCCATTCTCTCTTCCATGGCATTCCTTCTGCCTGAAGGGAGTGGCATAAATGCCGAGCACGAGGGCTGCTGCATGCACCTGCATTTACTGCAAAGACAAGGTTCCCTGGTTAAGAATGAGTAGCATTTGTCTATGGATATAAACATAAATATCTAGGCTGCAGTTTGATGCCACATCAGTTAGCTAAACCATAGCGGGGAGGTTGCCCTGATCTCCCCAGCCACAGGGTCTCTAGTGTCAGATGCTACCAGCTTAGTTTATCATTCTGTACAAAGTTGAGCTGTATTCCAGCGATTCCACTTTAGTGTGTAGCCTTATTAAAACTAGTCTTACACACACTAAGAGACTTCTGTGGGGTGTTTTATAGCAGCACAGCATAATGAGCACCCTGGTGGAAACACTCAAGGGTCTAAGGAGTAGCATCTTAGCAACAAAATGTAGTGTACCTGTGAAAGTGACTTAGTGGCCACCGCATGCATCTGCTGAGTTTCATACAGCACTGTAATAGCTACTTCTGACTGCAGACCAATTGGCACTGTTAAAAGTACTTGATTTAGTTATTATATTTTCAATTTCCTCTTGCTGATGCTTTCTGAATTTTTAATAGGAATTACTTAAAGCTATTGTTGCAAGAATGAAGAAATCAATAGAAGATGATATCTTTATTCCTCTATATCCAAAAAGGTAAAAGCTCTTCATTTTTATATATTTGGAACAGCTTTTCTTTTGGGGGGTAGTAGGGTGGTGTAAGACACAGCCTGGTGTAGCTTAGAGTATCCTTGAACTTTCTGCAGACTGATTTTGAACTCATTATTCTGTGTTCTTCCTCCACCACCCAAGTGCTGGAATTAGAGGCACTTGCCATCGTGTCCAGCCTTGACAGAATACAGATTTGTTTAAGAAGGTAATGCTAAAGACACTACAGTTGTTGCTAGACATGATGCACACACTATATTAGGAGGCAAACTGAGATTTCAGCAAACATTTCTTTGACTCTCCCATGTACCGTAGCTGCTGCGCACTTGGACATTATATGTTTGAGTGTCTCTTGTTTTTAAATCTATCCTAGTAGCCAGAGGTTGTAGCCTAGAGAAAAGCACAGGTTCTTAGCTCCACTATTTCTAGGGAGGCAGAATCAGTAGCTGCCCCACATAGTAGTAGGACAATGAAGACTGTTCAGAACAGAACTATGCAGTGTGCAAAGGAAGCACGGAAATGCAAGCCTAGTGCATCACGGAAGGGCAGGAAGCTGCAGCTATGAAGTCTGGGTTCATCCTAGGAAGTGGGGCTGGATTTCTGGTCATACAGCTGCCAGCAAGGCTTTCTTAGTAGTGATGATTGTGAACTGTAGCCACCCAGTGATACTCCCAAGATAGCAGTTAAGAGGCGGGAGAGGAGGAAATGGGGGGAGGTCTTGGAGCTTCCTGACTTATTTGAGTTAGGAAGAGATATCTGCGAATAAAAATTATGCCTAGTAAGTTTTGCTTTCTACTGTTTTAGGTAACTAATTCCTTCACATGGTTCAAAATATGAGTGCACTTTATTTATATTTAAGCCTTTTGACTAAAATCAAGTGTATCTTTAAAATGAAAAAAGTTTTGATTTTATACATACAACACGATGTATATATTTATTTTTATTTATATTTGCTGAGGATGTGTGTATATGCACCACTTGTATGCCTGACACCTGCAGAGGTCAGAAGCGAGCACTGGGTCCCCTGGAGCTGGAATTACAGGAGTTATGAACCATGATGTGGGTGATGGGAACCGAACCATGTCTAACCGCTGGACTGTCCCTGCAGTCCCTAAAAGGGTTATTTACTCTCAGAGTTCTGACTATGTAGAGTTCACCATTTGCCTTATTATATATGCTGTGGTCTTACCCCTTCCTTCTGTAGCAGTGAACTATATTATAAGCAGGTACAATAATTTTCAGCCTTTTTCACTTAGATGAAGCCTTTTCATGTCCTCATGGAGGTAACTTTTCTTGATTTTTTTTTAAGCTGCACAATAGGCATTGTCTTAGTTAAAGTTTCTATTGCTACAACAAAACATCATGACCAAAGAGCAAGTTGGGAAGGAAATGGTTTATTCAGTTTATTCATCCATATTGCTGTTCATTACTACAGGAATTCAGGACAGGAACTCAAACAAGGCAGGAACCTGGAGGCAGGAGCTGATGCAGAGGCCAGGGAGAAGTGCTGCTTACTGGCTTGTTCAGCCTGCTCTCTTATAGAAGCCAGGACCACCACCCATGGGCTGGGTCCTCCCGCAGTGGTCACTAATTGAGAAAATGCCTTACAGCTGGATCTCACGGAGGCATTTCCTCAACTGAAGCTTCTTCCTCTCTGATGACTTTAGCTTGTGTCAAGTTGACACCCAAAACCAGCCAGTACATGATTGTAGGTGTCCTGTAACTGACCGGCATGCGAACGGTGATCTCTTACCAAGAGTGAGGTAATGAGCAAACTGTGCAAAGGCAATCATTATTTACAAGACACACTTGTGGAAATTCACTGTTGGCTGAGTGAGGATTCATAACTCTTGGCAGATACCATCAGAGTGCCTTGATTCGTTTTTCATTTAGGCTGTTTAGTTGCTTACTGAAGACAAACAAAAAACAGGATGTGGATGGTTAAGAATGTGTATTGCTCTTCCAGAGGACTAGAGTTTGATCGCCTGCATCTAGGTTGACAGCTCACAACCATCTGTAACTCCAACTCCAGGGTCTCTGGTGGCTCCTCTGTCCTCTGCAGGCACGACACTCACATGCACAGACCACACACGGACATACAAAGATACACAGAATTCAAAACAAAAACAAACCATAGTCCTATTTTTTTTAGGTTTTATTCTGAAAAAAGAACTATTTTATATATTTTCTCCTCTCCCTCTTCCCCTCTTGATCTTTTCTCCCTACTCCTTTGTTTAGAATTAGTTCTGAGGAAGGAAAAATGTCACCACACTCAAAGTTCCAAGAAAGACAGTTCTGGGGAGTTCTCAAGGTAAGCAAAATGCTGCCTTTAAAATGTGCCCGTATTAGTCTGTGCGGGTAGACAGTGTGGGGGACTACTCCACTCTGCCACTACAGCATGAAAGCACTAAGAGACTAGCAGTGTCTAAGCAAGTGAACTGTGTTTGATAAACTTTGCTTAGCAACACAAAAATTTGAACATCACAAAACTTTCATATTTTAAAAATATTCCATGTAGGTTTGTTTTGTTTTACTTCTTTTTTATTTTTTATTTTTATTTTATGTTCATCGATGTTTTGCCTTCACGTATGTCTGTGTGAGGATGTTAGACCTTGGAGTTATAGACAGTTGTGAGCTGACATGTGGGTGCTTGGAATTGAACCCAGGTCCTTTGGAAGAGCAATCACTGTTCTTAACCGCTGAGCCATCTCTCCAGCCCGTGTTTTACTTCTTTGAGACACAGTCTCACTACATAACCCTGGCTGTCCTGGTACTTGCTATGGAGTCCAGGCTATCCTGATAGAGTAAGCCTTCCTGCCTCTGCCTCCTATGTACTAGAATTAAAGGGCTGTGCCACCATGCCCAGCCTTATTCTGTTGTGTTTTTTTAATACTCTTAAACTTTCTTTAAAATTTTAAAAGTTGTTGTCTCATGGACTCTACAAAAAAAGCTTTGGGTTGAATTTAATCTCAGGTCATGACTGGCGACACACTGGTCAAAAGCTAAAGTTAAAGGCAGAGACAGGTCGGTGGATGTAGGTGTGATAAGGAGGTCTGTTCAAACAATGTTTCAGGCGAAGCATCACAAAGGTTCCACCACCGACTAACACACGATGTTGGCACCTGGGGCTTATGCCATTCTTAGACATTGTAGTAGATGTAGGAGGAAGAGGAGGCTTGGGAAGGATGGTGAAATCTGTGTTGGCTGTAGTAAATTGATAGAA
This sequence comes from Acomys russatus, assembly GCF_903995435.1. NCBI lineage: Eukaryota > Metazoa > Chordata > Mammalia > Rodentia > Muridae > Acomys > Acomys russatus. The sequence goes on along the minus strand of NW_026131861.1, from coordinate 25,612 downwards.
CTGTGGAGAAGGGACCTTCTTGTAGGTTTCTAGGACTGTCTGGATCCTTCTACTTTACCACTCTTCACTTTTAATCCCAGCACTCAGGAGGCAGAGGCAGGCAGACTGATCGCCATAGAACATTCCATGAAAGCCATGGTGACAGAGAGAGACCCTGTCTCAAAAACAAATGATGCAGTGGATGAACAATCAGCAAAAGCCACTGCCAAACACTTGAGATGCTTTGAGCTGACAAACTGCAAGGTTGTGAGCTGAGAAAATAAAGGAGGGGAGAAATCACTGCAGGATCGAAGAGGCCCAAGGGCTTAGAGAGCAGTTCAGTCAGCAGCATGCTCGCATTGGACACATGAAGATGTAAAGTCACACGAGCTATGGGGCCATGAGCCTGTAATGGCAGCACAGTGGAAGTACAAGGCATGGATCAGAACTTCAGAGACAATCTAAGCTACAATAGACCCTGTCTCAAAACAAGAAACAGAAAAAAAAGAAAACAGACAGTTAAAATATAAAATTGGGCAAGCAAACTGAAAAGGCAATTCACAAAAGATTATGGGTAGCATACATATGTACATGTAATATGTAGGAATATGTATATATCCATTGTAAAGAGACACATGCATAATAAATATAAAAGTGCCTCCATTTGTAACCAGGGAAATTCAAATTTAAAGTACAAGGAAACAGGTCATCAAGATGGCTCAGAGACAAAGGTGCCTGCCACCAAGCCTGAAGACCTGAGTTCAGTCCCTAGAGCTCACAGTAGAAGGAACAAACCAACTCCCTAACATTGCCCTGTACCCTTCACATACTGTGGCATATGCACCCATACAAACCACACAGATACACATCCAAATGACTAAAACTAAGAGAAAGAGCAATACTAAGTGTTGGTGAGGATTAAGGAACCATGGAAACAGTGTACAACTGACGGGTATGAGGGTGGGTAACTACCGCTTTAGATGCCGCTGTTTCCACCAAGATTTTCATACCCTGTGACCCAATATTTTCACATATGGGTTCATGTTCAGCAGAATTGTATGCAGTAGCCTCAAGAGACACATCTTGGAATGTTATCACAACGTTTGTAATACAGAATAAAACTGAAAATGACAATGTCAATAGTCCTGGGGTAGACAAACTTTAGCATAGTCACACAATGATATACCAAACAGCAGCAAAAAATGGATGACAGTTATACAGAACTGTGTGGAATTGACACAGACATAATAGCAAAAGCGTGTCAGGCAGAAATATAAATGGTTGCATTTATATAAGGTTCAAAAACAGACAAAAGTATACCATTGTGTGGAAGGTGCACACTTAGGTAGGAAACACATAATTTAGGGGGGGAAAGTAAGAGAGTGATTATTGTAAAATCCAGAATGTTTGATTTGGGAGCCTGGAGTTTGAAACAGATCTAGGCTAGGTGCCAACAGCTCTGTTTCTTAACCTGGACAGAAATCACAGATGGATTTTCTGTGTGGCAAATGTTTGACTGTGTAGTTTGGTTTTGTGCATTTTCCCATGTGCATATCATTTTTCGAAGTAGGAAAAATAAAAGCTCTCAGATAATGTTCCCCAGTGGACATACTGCAGAAGTCCTGGGGTCCCTAGAAAACTGCTTCATTATAACTCGAGGAAAGCTCTAGAACTGAGATAATGGACTCAAAATGAAACTCATCCGTGGTCAGCCTGGACCTAATATTAGCCTACGCGTTTCCTCTTACCAAATACCATGTATATTGATTGTAACCATATGAATAGGTTGTGACTAATTAGCATTATACAATTTATTTCACACAAGTAAGTCCTTGCAAGAAATTGCCATGGAGAGGAGCTGGAGAGATGGCTGCCTTGCTAAAGGTTTTCACCACTCTTGCAGAGGGCCCCAATTTCAGTTTCCACAAACATTGGGTTGGCCACAACTGTCGGTAACTCCAATTCCAAAATAGCCAATGTCTTCTTCTGGCCTTCATGGAGGGCCCTCCAAATCCCTCCAAACAGGGTATCTTTAGGGCAACTCACAACCGCCTATAACTCCACATGCACTCAAAACTGAATCTTTTTTTTTAAGTGATGCACCAAAATAAATCAAAATAGCGGGATTGCCTGACTATGTGTCTTTCACCACTTCTCCTTTTCCTTCATAGATCTGCAGCTGTGGGATGGCTTCCTGTGCTGGCTTTAACTCTGTGACTTGGCTCTCCTCTCTAATCCTTTCTCCCTCCATCTGTATTTGCTCAGTAGTTACCCAAGGATAACAGGCCACCTTCCCAGGTGTCTGTGGGGCTGAGACGCCACTGAGATGACAGGTGCTAAGTATCACAGTATATGACTACTTGCTCAACAAATGTTGCTGCGTTTCACTACTAGTAAGAATCAGTGACTTTAATGCCTAACTTCTATTGAGAAGTGAATTTGAGGTGATTATCTGTCCCTGTGCTAAATAATCTGGGATCAAGTACCCTCTCGTGTGCCTGTGTAACCCACTTGGCAGGAAGCACAATTTCCTGTTTGAGTGTGCTCAGTCCCATTGGCACTGAACAGAGCCACTCACTGCCTTAAGTGCATCGTTCTGAAAGGAAGTCTGTGTGCCCTACAAGCAGAGGGAATGGGGAGCCACTAGCCAAAGATGATGCATCACTTACTACTTTGCACTGGGGCCCTCACTTTCATCTCCCTAGGTTTGCATCTGTGGTGGTACTTGCTGTATGGGCTTTCATTCCTGTGATGTAGCCCTCCTCCATAAACTTCCTCCGTCCACTTCTGTTTCCTTGTTACTTACCCCATACATGTCTCAACTATGTAAGACAAATAAAGTTCGGAACTCTCCTACATCGTTTTCACCAACCTGCAGCTCATGGGTCCCAAGAAGACATATGCAGTAGAGTATAGCTACAGTGTGGCCCTTCCCCAAATGTACAAAAAAAATACCATGATAGCAGAATTTTTATAAGGGGAGTACTTGACTGTGTGCTCAAACATAAATTTCATATGTACATGATACAGCTAACAAGGTCCACATAAATCCTCATGGTAGAAGGAGAGAACTGATTTCCACAAGTTGTCCTGAAAAGAAAAAGAGAAGAAAGATACAAAACAATATGGATAAGTAGGCGAGACAGAGAAAAAAAGAGTTGAAGAAAAAGCAGAAACAGAAAAACATGAAAATAAACATAAATAGAAGCAGATAAGTTATAGACGTGGATTAAAGAGAAGCAGAAAAAGGTAAAAATTTTTAGAAAAGCAGGAAAAAGAGAAAAATGTTCAAAAAGCATGAAAAAGAGAAAAAGGAATGAGGACGTTAAATATTCAGAAAGAAGGATTTGAGAATGAAAAGGGGGAAAGGGGAAGAAAGGAGGAGAAAATCAAGCAGAAGGAAGAGACAAAAAACACAACAACATTGCAGAAATTGACAAAGAGATGAAGAAAAATTATAATGAAACAAGATAAAGTAGAAGAAAACAATGAAAATTACAAAGAGAAAATTAAGAAGAGAAATAGATGAAGAAGAAAAGGTGGAGAAAAGAATGATATAGAAGAAAAAGGAGAAAATTAAAATATTAAAAGAGAATATTGAAAATGAGGTAGACGGGGAAGAGGAGTATGAGAAAAAAGTAAAATGAGGAAACCAAAGGAGAAAAGAAAAAGATTTTGAAAAACAGATGAAAAAGAGGAACAAGAAAAAGTGAATGAAAATTTTAGAAAAAGAGAAAATTGAATGAAAATGTGATAATATGAAGAAAAGGATAAATAATGAAGAACATGGGAATAATTTAAACAGAAGGTACAGGAAAATAAAAAGAGAAAAAGTTGAAGAAAGTAATAATAATGGATAAGAACACAGAAAAATATTCCAGAATATAATGACCGTGACGAAGAACATGGGAAACAAAATAGGAGGAGAATTATGAAAAAATGTAAAATGTATAAGAAAAAGGGGAAAATAAAAATTAAGAAGACAAAGGGCAATTTGTTAAAAAAGGAGAAGTTGAAAAAAAAAGAAATTTGAAATACGGATGAATACGAGAAAAAATGGGAGGAGTTTAAATTTAGAATAGAGTGAATTTGAACAAGAACGATGTAAAATTAGAAGAAAAGGATAAAAAGGAAATATTAAATGAAGAAAACATTAAATAAGAGTAAAGTTACAGATGAGAATGAAAGGCAAGAGGAAAAAGGAAAAGGAAACAATAAAAAGGAAGGGAAAATATAGAAATAGAAAAAAGGATAAATAATAGTAAAAAGAAATATGGACAAAAAAATTAGATAAGAGGTTAAGATAAAAGTAAAAATATATATAAAGGCATAAAAAATGAGACAAAGGAGAGAAAATTATGGAGAATGAGGAGAAAAATATAGAAAAAAGAACAAAGGATAAAAAAGGCAAAACAGAAATGAAAATTAGTTGAATAAGTTATAGATTAAGAAGAAAAAAGGAAAAAATTAGAAATGAATGGAAAAGAAGAAAAACATTAAAAAAGATGAAAAATAAGGAAAATGAAAATAGAATAAAGTAAAAGATGAAAATAAAAATTGAGGAAAAGGATGAATAATATAGAAAAAAGAAATAGTCTAAAAAGGAAGAAGGAGAATTATAAAAAAAGAATAAAAAGGATAAGAAAATTGTCTTCAAGATTTAGAACAAACAGCTAAAAAGAGAAAAAATGTGAGTAAAAGAATGAAAAGAGAGGAAAAATGAGAACACAAGGAGTTGTAGAGGAGAGTAAAAAGGAATAAAGCTGAGAACCACATAAAACTGAAAGTAAGGGAAAATATTAGGAAAAGAAAAATCAAACCACCTAAAGAAAAAGTTGCAGGAAAAAAATGGAAAAGAACAGGAAGTAGAAAATGGGAAAATTAAGAAAAAGAAGAAGAAAATAGAAAGGAAATTGAAAACAGAATGACTTAGAGGAAAAAGAAGTGGAAGTTAAAATTTTAGAAAAGTAGGAATTTGAACCAAAAATTGAAAACATTTGAAGAAAAGGATGAAAATTTTTCTAAAAGGGGAAAAAAAGGTGTAGATGAAATTGTGAGGATCCTGGCCACACATGTTATTGCTTCATCAGGCAAGCAGGGTTAAGTCAAGAGGCAGAGAGCCTGATTGGAGTTTAATCAGTGGAGTGTACAAAGAGCACAGACTAGCATCAACAGTGCTAGAATCCCAGCAAGCAGTGGGAGTGAGGGGCTAACTGGAAGTGCATTAGGGGCTCAGGAGCAAGGCTTCAGATAGCTTGAGAACACAGTATGTGGGATGATATTTACATGTAACCTGTCTCCAGCTCAGTCAGGGTGAATGATACACACAGGCTACAATATGTCCCTCAATATCTTCAAGGTACACTTCACATCTTACCTCAATGAATACGCCCGGGTATTAGTTGCTGCTGTGCAATAAAAAGATGTAGAGAAAAAAAGTAAACCAAATGTGATAGTCTTCTATTTACTCTTTTTTTAATTTAACTTATTCAAATTACATCTCTATTTATCCCATCATTGTTTCTTCCCATTTCTTCTTCCTTCCCTTCCAATTCTTCCCTATTGCTATCCCCTTTGACTGTGAACAAAGGGTTTCTCCTCTGAGTGTATATGCTCATAGGGTATCAAGTTTCTTCCTGATAGGCTGCTTTCCTTTGTCTAAGTGCCAAAAGGCCTCCCCATCAAGGGGACGTGGTCAAATATGCGGCACCAGAGTTCATGTGAATGTCAGTCCCCACTCTCCACTCAACTGTTGAGAATGTCCTGTGCATTGGCCGGATGTGAGTATGGGTCAAAGTTTACTGCATACAATGTCCTTAGCTCATTCCACTGTTTGAGCAGGACCCCTGGGCCCTGAGTCACCAATCATAATATTCTACTTGGAGGTTCTAGGGCCCCCTGGATCCTGCTCTTTCCCCGTTCTCCCATGTGTCTGTCAGCTAGAGTCCTATTAGCATGTCCTCCCCTCTGGGCCTCTTTTCTTGTATGTTCTTGCCTGAGTAATTACGCAACAAATAGAGATTAAGGGTATCCACAAGGGAAAGGAAGAAATCTATTTATTCCTGTTTGCAGATCATATGAAAGTGTACAGAAATGACAGGAAAAATTCCATGAGAGAACTGCTACAGCTGACAAACACCTTGAGTAAATTGGCTGGATACCAAATTACCTCACAAAATCAGTATTGTTACTATGTATAGTGACAATCATACAGAGGAAAAATTAGGAAAAATTTATCCTTGACATTAGCGAAAAAAATAAAAGATATCTAGGAGTTACTCTAACCAACCAAGTGAAAGATTTGTTTGAAAACATTTTCAAAATTCTGAAGAAAGAAATTGAAGATGACATGAGAAGTGGGAATATTCTCAATTGTGTGTTGATTATGAGAATTAACAAGTAAAAACGCCCATCTTCCAAAAATAAATTTACGGATTCAAGGAAATTCCTATCAAAATACATATACAATTATTTGAAGCTGATAGTCTTAATAAGATCTTTCTAATTTAATATATAATGCATTGGGGATTGAGAATCTTGATAAAATTTTGATCCCACAGGAAGATAATACATAAGCACATCTAATTCTGTCTGTATAGACTATTTCATTATATATAAGCAAGCATAGTCCTTTCTATATGGAAATGAGCAGGAATAAAATTGAAAGTGAAAAAAAAACTGGACACTTTGGTGTATTTCATTTTTTACCATATGACTCAGAGTGAGAATTAACTCCCGAGCTCACTGGGTGAGTGAACTGTGCTTGCCTTCTTGCTGAAAAGGTAAACAAATTCAAACAGATTCCACCACACCATATCGCACAGGGTTATAATGAGGTGCTTTCAGCTCGAAGACACTTTATTGTCATTGTTTCTGGAGTGGGGAAACACGTGAGAGGGCACAGAGTCAGTTACATTTTTTCTTGTAACTAATGTCTACTTTGTTGAGGGTGGAGAAGGAAGACTATGGCCTAGGTCTTCCTTTTCTTCTCTTTAGTTTCACGGGCTTTGCAGGTGGTCATGGAAGTGAAAGAGAACAGGAGAGTTTCTGGAAACTGCTCAGGTGGCAAAATGTATTTGTCGGTTTTTTGTTGTTGTTGTTGTTTTGTTTTTTGAGGCTGCATTTCTGATTTACTAATGTAAATAATTTTAATTTCTTTTTAAGTATTTTATGTGGTTGAAGAGTAGATTGTTTAATTCTATGAACAGCTGAGTTGTTTAGGGGTTAAGATGGTTTTAAATGTAGAGAGATATATGTTAATAGTGATGAGATATGATAGGGAAAAGATTTTAATTCACTACTTTACACTGAAGAACGCAGGAAAAGTTTTGTCAAGGTTCTCATATACAAATATAGAAAATATTTTGAATGTGACATTTATATAATTTCTGATTCTACATGGTTCTTCTGGATGTATGTAGTTTATTGTATATATTTGTAATAATGTAAAGGTATGTGTAAAAATAAATGTATTAAATTTTTATTTTAGGATACTGTTATATTTTAATTTGATTAACTAGCTCACAGGGGTCTTACAATTATAAATTTTATATTTATGTTGCCACTATTATGATTATCTATAACGTGTATCTTTTAGTGTAGATTATTGTAATATCTTTCTATCATTATTTTATTCTATATGGTTTTTTGGTATTGCCTAAGAATAGAGGGGAACATGGATTTTTTTCAGAAACACTGCATGATATTATATCAACAGCATTCTCATTAATTCACACACTAAATTTTATATATAATACCCTCATCAACTTAAATAATAAAAAAAAAATTGGAGAAAAGAATCTCACTCCTAACATCTGTTGGTGTGGTTCAGTTCTAGACAAGTATATCTGTGCACACAATTATCAACATCACAAAGCTCAAAATTTTCTTATAATTATTTTCAATTTCTCCACTTTTTCTCCATGTTCTATATTTATGGAAAGTACAGATTGAGTTCTTGAATCATTTTCTGCAATCAATTCAGAAATTTTCTATTAATGTCTTCAACTTTTTACTCATTTTTTTTTTTTGCTAAGAGAATCCCATGATCTTGTCTTGTTTTTGCATTAGGAGCCCAGTCAGAGAATGTTTTTAAGGAAAATAACCAGAATGAAACCAAGCTTAGGGTCAGTTATTTCAATGTAGTCCATCTGAAGTATTTATTCTTCCAAAATTAGCTCATTTCCTGCTTCTTGTTTTTAACATATTGTACTGTTTAAATGTGCTTCTCCTTGTAATGTCTAAAAAATTGACTTAACTCATAGGTAGATAGAACACTTGTAGGCATTAACCTGTTAATGACTCACATTCATTTTTGAGAGTTATTTAGTGTTTTCGATTATTCTATACCTCTTCTGGTTTAATTTCTCGTACAGATATCTTATAGTTTAAATAGATAAGGGATATTCCTCTCTCTGATTTTCTACAGCAATCTGTAATCCCAACAATGGGAGAATTCATTGTATATTTTACACAATTATTTTTTAATAACTAAAATATCTGCCAACAAAATATCATCCATATATGAAAAATGATCAACTGAGGAAACTTTCTGAAATTTATTTCCAAAGGCCATTACACAAACTTTTTGCTCAGGGTGGGAATGTTCAACATTTCCTGCGAATGTTCCTTCTAATGGTATCTATTTTTTTACCACTACAGTTCAGTGTATCTGTGTGGTTTGTATGGGTGCATATGCCACATTTTTACACATGCCATGGTTTTTAGTTCCTCCTTACATTCCCCATATATAATAATGGGATGAACAAAAAGACCCTGAGAAAACAATCAACTTTTCCCTACAATGATTTCCACTCTCCCTGGAAGCAAAGGACCTTAAATACCATCACTGCATTTGTAACACTCAATCTGTGGAAGTAATGTAATAGATAGTGTTCAGGCCATATTCAAGACTATGCTGCCATCAATAGTATGGAATAGATCAGTAACATGTAATTCCAGTTTTCCTGTGATTTCAATACTTCTGTGCTGGCCAGGCATATCTTGCCTGTATTTTTCATTGGAACTGGAGCTCATGGGTCCCTTCTGCCATTTTCTCCCATTAAGATGTTATGATGCACATCTCTTTTAAATTTGACAATTCCTATTCCAATGTTTTCTTTTCCCACATATACTACAGTATCCTGGAATCTAGAAACCTCACAGCCATTATGGCTAGATGCTTCTTATCCTGTTAAGAGTATTATTACCACAAATTGAGTGCATTTGTTATTCTGAAGTCTGAAACCATTAGCTTTACAATTTCTTTGTACAAGACCAATTCTCCCCCAAATAAAATAACAAGTGTTATAATATCTGTGATCTCTGTCTAATGCATGTCCTAAAATATAAATTTGATGATCTGGAAAACTAATATTAACGATTTGTCTTACCCATTTATATAAAGCAGCTCTGCTTCTCTTTAAGGATGTAATTGCCCACTTTCATTCCATGTTAGCTTTCTCATATGCCATAATGAGTTTCAGTGCCTGTATGTTGTCATTATCTGCTATTGTTCTATTTATCACTATTCGAATTACTCCAGGAAATTCTGGTGTTCCTGAGTCATTTCAAATACCTTAGTAAAGAAAACAGTTATCTTACAAGGGTCCACCAACATGGCCCAAGATCTAAGGCTGCAGTACGATATTGTTCAATCATTGTGTCATCATATTTGACTGATTGTCTTAAGTCGGGCTACCATCATTCACCATGTAATTGCTCGCTATTAATATTTATTTCCCTTCCATTTCATTGTTCTCTTCTCTATGCCTCATTTTGTCACTATGATAATCATTGCAAATGTAGATCAGCTTGTAATAATGCTGATATCCAACTTTTCCTATCATAGGGAACAATCAAAATTGTGTGGCCCAGTTACTCGGCCTCTGTTAATGCAAGTGAATTGTAAACCATACCTAATGATAGAGTCCTTAAAATGTTTTATATCTAGCATATCTATTGGAGCATACGCCATTTCATCATAAGCCTCATCATCATTTTGAGAAGGCGTGTGATTTAAAGTTACTGGGAAAGTTTATGTTGACTGTGTGACATTGGAGGGTTCTTCTATGGGGACATTTTTCTCTAAAGATCTCTGGTTATAGCCTCCTTATCATTCAATATCTATCTGCACCATTTGACATGCCGTTGTTCTGACCACCTCGTTTTTGGGGCAGAGTAGAGCATCAATATGGCAAACACATACTTTCAGTTACTAGGTTTTTCTCTTCTACCAATGTCACATTTGGTTTTCCAATTGCTTTTACCTGTAAGTTTAAATTTTCTCTTTCTACTGCCAACCTTGCAATCATTTCCAGAACAATGGGAAATAAATAAGGAAAGATATCAAGGACTGCAGGGAAATCAATGAAAATGAAGCAATGGCATACCCAAATTTGTGAAATACATTGAAAGCAGTGTTAATAGGACAATGAATACCACTAAGTTTTGGAGATATCGGGGGTAAAAGGCACTTTCCTCAACACAATTAAGCTTACAAACAAGAAGGCAATAGCCAAGACCAAATTACATGGTAAGACACTCTAGGACATTCCACAAAAATCGGGAACGAAGCAAGGCTGCCCACTCTCTCCATACTTCTTTAATATAGTACTCAAAGTTCTAGCCAGGGCAATAAGACAACAAAAGGAAATCATAGGTATCCAAGTGGGAAAGGGGAAATCAAATTATTCCTATTTGCTGACGATATCATAGTCTACATAAGAGATCCTCAAAATTACACTAGGGAAGTACTATAGCTGAAAAACACCTTCAGCAAACCGGCTGGCTATTAAAATATCCTACAAAAGTCTGTAGCCTTCCTTTACACAAATGACAAGCTCGCAGAGGAAAAACATAAGAAAACAACACCCTTAACATTATCTAAAAGGAATAGAATATATGTAGAAGTTATTCTCACCAAGAAAGTGAAGGACTTATTTGAAAAAAATTCAAAACTTAGAAGAAAGAAATTGAAGATGACATAAGAAGATGGAATGATCTTCCCGGCTTATTAATCTTTAGAATTAACATAGTATATATGGCCACCTTATCAAAAGCAATCTACAGATTCAATGCAATCCCTATCAAACTAAGGATGCATTTTTTTAAGACAATGAAATTTCAACTCTGAACCTCATATGGAAAAACAGAGAAACCAGTATAGCTAAAACAATCTTGTACCATAACAGATCATCCGGAGGAATCTCCATACCTTATCTCAAGCTGTACTATACAGCAAAAGTAATTAAAAGAGCCTGTTACGGGCACAGCAACAGGCTGGTTGATCAGTGGAACCGAATTGAAGACCCATATATGAATCCGCACACAGAAGGTCACTTGATTTTTGACAAAGAAGCCATACCCATTCAACGGAAAAAAGATAGCATCTTCAACAAATGATGCTGGTCTAAAAGGAGATCTATGTGTAAAAAAATGCAACTGGACCCATATTTGTCACCTTTCATAAAACTTTAATCCAAGTGGATCAAAGACTTCAACATAAAATGAGTGACAATAACTCAGATATAAGAAAAAGTAGGGAAGAACCTTGTACACAATGATGCAGTGGAGAAATTCCAGAGCAGAAAACCAACAGGCCAGTCCTTACGATCAACAATTAAATGATGGGATCTCATGAGGCTAAGAAGCTTCTGTAAGGCAGGAGAAAATGTCAAGAGAACAAAGCAACAGCCTACAGACTGGGAAAACCTCTTCCCCAGCTGTACATCTGAGAAAAATCTAATATCAAAAATATATGAGGAAATCAAGAAATGAAACACCACCTAACCAAATAACACAATTGAGAAATGGGAATTGTACATAAACAGAGAATTCTCAACAGAGGATTTCAAATGGCTGCAAAAAAATTAATCAAATGCACAACCTCCTTAGTCATCAGGGAATTGGAAAGCAAAACAAATCTGAGATTCCATCGTACACCCATCAGAATGACTAAGCTCAAAAATTCAAGCAACACCACATGCTGTCGAGGAACACTAATTGATGGTGGGAATACAACTTAGTACAACCACTTTGGAATTCTATCTGGTGCAGTATCAGAAATCTGGGAACAAGGCTTCTGCAAGACCCAGCTATTCCACGTCTTCCAATATATTCAGAAGATAATCCTGACCACAATAAGAAAATGTGCTCAACCATGGTCATAGCAGCCACATTCATAATAGCCAGAACATGCAAATAACGTATCTGTCCCTCAGTAGAAGAATGGATAAAAAAACCTTGTGGTATATTTTCACTATGGAATACTAATTAGCTATTAAAAACAAGAAATTCCCAAGGTTTGTGGACAAATGGATTGAACTAGAAATGATCATAATGAGTGAGTTAACCCAGAAGCATTAAGAGTTAAATTGTATGTACCCCCTTATATCAGCATACTAATCCAAGGGGCATGTCCCATACAAATCTTTACTAACCAGGAAACTCGAACAGAGTGGAGGACATCCTACTGGGATTCTGGATGAGAAAAACACGTGAGAATGGCAAAGTTGAAGGATCCAGAAGATCCTAGAAACCTACAAGAAGAATATTAAGGTAGGCAGATTTGAGCCCTGGGGACCCGCTCTAACTATGGCACCAGCCAAGGACAATACAGGCCATAAACTTCAAACACCTACATAGATCTAGACAATGGACAGGACTTCTCTGCTCTCAAGTGAAGAGTGGGATCTGACATTCACATATGCACTTGTTCCTCATATTTGACCATGTCCCCTGAAATGGGAGAACTGGTGGCACTCAGATAAAGGATAGCAGCCTACTAAAGAAGAGACTTGATATCCTATGAGTAAATACAGTGGGAGGAAGTCCCCCTCATTCAGAGTCATAGGAGAGGGGAGTGAGGGGAAAATGGGGCAAAGAGAGGAATGGAAGGATACAAGGTTGAGGATAACCATTGAGATGTAATATGATTTAATTTATAAAATAAAATTTTAAATACCTAAATAACACTAGGAATTCTCGAACTTTTTGGACAAATGGATTGAGCTTAATTGATGCTTCAGTGTCCCAGATGCAGTAGAAAGAGAGACACAGGCAGGCACATCGAATAATGCATCAAGATACCATTTTTATCTCAAACAACAGTGAGCAACACAGTAAGGAACACATACACACAGGCATATAGATACTATTTTCTTCCAGTCATGGGAGATGGGGACACAGGAAGACCCCCTGCCATGCACTCAGATGCATAGGTTTAATTGTCTCATATAAGAATATGAGAGAGAGACCTAGGCAGGCACTCACATTCAGGCCCAAGATTGCTGTTGTATCGTTGACATAGTTGATAAACAGACAATGTTTGGGACAATCATTTGGGCCCATAGATGCCGTTGTCCCATTGAGACAAGAAAAAGGAACACTTAGGAAGGAATATACCCTCAGTCATAAAGTGGACTTTTCCTCCAAGGTGTAGGTGAGAGAGATACAGACAGTCACACACACTGAAGTCCACAGATGTCCTTACATGCAAGAAGCAAGTGGTAGGCAAACACACTCAGATGGATAAATGCTCTTGTCCTCTCATGACAGATGATAGAGTCACAGACAAGCACTCAACGCAGGCACACAGATGCTATTTCCTGCCCTACTGGCAGGTGACACATAACCAGATGATCACTTCTTCCCTCAGTCACAAATGACCTTGTTCTATAAATGTCGATGATGGACTGACACAGTCTATAACACACACTGATGCACATAGATGCCCTTGTCTCCTAGAATGAGAGGAATGAGACACAGGCAGGAACACACACTCAGTCACACAGATGATATTTTCCCTAAGTGATAGGGTGAGAAATGTAGGCAGGAAATAACTCTCAGGCCCATAGATTCCCTTGTCCCCTAGAGGCATGTAAAAGAGTTACACAGGCAGATATACACCCAGGCACTTGCATGCATGTATCACCCAAAGGCAGGTGCAGAAGACATAGGAAGGCACACACAGTCTTCCAACTTAACTCTCATTTACCTTACAGGGAGCTGTAAGGGAGACACAGGCAGACAAATACATTCAGGATCATAGATGGCCTTGACGCCTAGAAGAACAGAAGGGAATTACACATGCAGAAACCCAAACTCAGGCCAATTGATGCCACTGTATTTCTGAAGTAATGTCCAAGAGACACAAGAAAACATGCTCCCAGGCACATAAAAGCCTTTGTCCCATTAGGCAAAGGAGAGAGGAATACAGGCAGGCACTAACACACTCTCACCTATATTGACCTTGTTTCTAGAGGTACGTTAATGAGGCATAATAAGGCACACATATTCAGGAAGAGAGAGTACCTTGTTCCCTAGACATAAAGGGGCGAGACACAGGGAGGCACACAAATTCAGGCCAATGGATTACCATGTACACTAGAAGCACGAGTGAGGCACAGGCAGACACATGCAACATGGCCATAGTTGCCTTTGTCTCATACAGTCAAGTGAGAGAGATACAGGTAAAAAAACAAATTAATGCTTATATATGTCTTGCTGCTTAGAGGAGGGAGAGAGACTCATAGGTATTCACACACACTCAGGCACATTGTTGATCTTTCCTCTGGAGAAGTGTAGAAAGAGACACAGCAGGATCATACTCAGCCACAGAGTTGGCATATCCTGCCTATAGGCAGGTGAGAGAGACCAGAAAACAACACAGGAGGCCCAGGGTTGCACTAATAGCTTAGAAGTGGTGTAAAGAGACACAAGTTGGCAAACAAACTCAGAAAGATTGAGGACCTTGTCCCTAGTGACAGGTGAGGGTTACAGTCAAGTGCTAACACTTATGCACAAATACACCCTTGTCTGTTATGAAAGCTAAGAAAGACACATGGAGGCACAGATACTGGACAATAAAATCCCATGTCCCATAAGATCAAGGGAGTGAGAAACATCCAGGAAAACATAGTCAGGCCCTCAATGTCTTCATCCTCTATAGGTAAGTGAGAGGGTGACAGAGTAAAAAAACATACTCATAAATATACAATCCCATGTCACATATATGCAGGTGAGAAAGATACATTAAGACACTCACATTATGGCCAGAGATACGACTTTCCACTATAACCAGGGAAGGAAAAACATGCAGGCACACATAGAAATACTTATAAAACTTGGTAGCCTATACCTGATAAGAGAGAGACACGGGCAGAAACACACACTCAGGTTCAAAATTACTCTTGACCCTTAGAGAGACAGCAATGAGATATAGTTTGATATACAACTGATATCCATTGATGCAATTTTCACATAGATGAAAGTAGAGAAACACATGCATACATAAACACTCAGTCCCTGAAATGCTCTATATCCTAGAGGCTTATGAGAGAGACAGGTAGGAACACACACACTCTGCACATAAATGCCTGTTTTTCCTATGGGCAACAAGAGATAATGACAGACACTCACGCTCAGCCAAATAGATGCTCTGGCTACTCGAGGCATGCGACAGAGCATCAGGGAGGCAAATAAACACCGGCCCTTTGATGCTTCTATTTGCTTGAGAGAGTGGAAAGAGACAGAAACAGGCAGGCTCTCTCACTCAGGCAGATAGGGTACCTTTCCTATTTGTATTCACACATGCAATGAAAACATTTAATAAAATGAAAGTAATCAAAATATAACATGAACATATATAGATAGACTAGAAAATTAAATCAGGACATTGGCAACTGCTGAATGTCTTCCTATGGAATCATAGAGTACAACTGCTAAGCCTTGTAGAATCTTTCAATGTCTTTGCAACTTCTGTTTAGACAAATCACAGCCTAGCCACTAACCATAATTCACATTCACTAAGGATTATACTTTAACAAATAACAACACTCACTCTCAGAACAAATAATAATCATCGAAGTTGGTGTTTCTGCCCAATCACAGCCTTGCTCTAAACAGTAACCACAATTATTAATACATGTGTTTTGACCAATTACAATCTTGCTTCTAAGGACCAATCATAGTTTTGGATTTTATATTCTAAGGCATTCTCATAATCTGTGTGAATTCTAGAGTTGCCAGGATACAGTAAACCCAAGGCCACTTTACTTCAAGTGGAAGACATGGTTTGGTTGACTCCGTGGAGCTCTCTGGTATGGTCAAAATGAGGAGATTTTTTTGCTTAACTTTGTAGAAATCGTTGATAAGGTATGGGGGTGTCCAGGTGTTTATTGCAGAATTCATTATTTCATATTTCAGTTTTAGAAGTTTCAGACGAATCTAAAGTTATGTGTTTAAGTATATACTTTATTTAAGCTTAATTATCAACTTGCTGATTTTGAAATATTTTTCTGTTCCTTGCGTAGTACTATTTATACCAAATTAAAAAATCATACAGATACAATGGAAAAAAGGCCAGACTAGCTGCGTTTTTAAGTACCAAAATGTTGTATTACAAGAGAGAGATCCAGTACCAAAAATACATGAAGGATGTTGAGGGCACTGTGATAAATATTATAGATGATTTATCTATGAAGACTTATTGATTATGAAAAATATATGGTAAAATATATGACATCGAACATGGAGCAGTAGATAAAAGTATATACAATACATTTAACATTGGATGTATGAAAGAGAGAAATAAATGAAATTCATCTATATATATGAAAGAGGAGCGATATGAGATACATAAATTTAAAGGTAGTAGTTGATAGATTTAGAATAGGTTGAGGGTGTAACAGAGAGAAAAATCAGAAGAGAGTGAAAGAGGGAGCCATGAAAGATGAATATACAAGATGCATTGAATAGATGATAAATTTATGGAGAAAAATAAAGGAGAAATGAGAAGAATGTATCCTATGGGTAAACTAAAGGGTTTTATATGTATATATATATATATATATATATATATATATATATATATATATATATGTATATATTTATTGAAAATAGATCAGAATGTTTTAGGGTAAGGAGAAACGAAATGATACATCAAAGGTATAGACGATAGGATATCCCAAAGATAAAGGATGGATGAATACATGGATAACAAGAACATTATGGCTAAATGATAGATTGATGAATGGAAGGCAGGAACAAGAAAGCTAGAGGATGAAGGGTAGAGATTTGAAGAAAAACTCAGAGTAGTTAAAGAATCAAATCCATATATGGAATGAAGATCATGGCTCAGATTTTAAATATGATAAAGAAGAAAAGATATAAAGAAATAATTACCAATTAGATGTGTCAAGAAAGAGAAATTCAGGGTAGCTATGGGATAGTGATAAATGGATGGTTAACAATCACAGAATAACTAGAGTATAGAAGACAGGTAGAAGATAATTAAAAGATAAGAAAATTAAAGATGATAAATTGATTGAATATACATATATATATATATATATATATATATATATATATATATATATATATATATATATGTGAGAGTTAGATGGAAAAGTGATAAAAGATAGCTAATGATTAATGATGCTTGGATGGTAGCCATTCACAGCTTAGCTTAAAGGATAGATGGGAGACAGGCATGGGATGATCAGAGGATTGGTCTATATGGATAGAGACATATAAAATAGTATGATATTAATAATGCAGGAATATTATGCAGACACATTATATGTAGAAGAAATACGATATAAATAGAAACGAAGTATATAGAAGATAGAAGATGGATAGACGATTATGATAGATGGAACAAGGTTACAGGATAGCTATAGGACAAAGTGATCTTTAAATGGAAGATAGATTCAGAATAACTGCTACATAGGCGATCCTTATGTGTTAGACACACGATAGGCACACGGTAACTACAAGGTAGTTGCTAATACACACACAGTGTAGGCACAATTTATAGGTACAGAGATTGAGATGAGACTCCTTTAGGATAGATGATACATAGATTCAGTATAAACAGATCATGGGTAGATGATAAAGTATAGAAATATGGAAGATAGACACGGTATTTTATTTTATTTTATTTTATTTTTATTAATTTATTCTTGTTACATATCAATGTTTATCCCATTACTTGTATCCTCCCATTCCTCCCCCCCCACCCCCATTTTCCCATTATTCCCCTCCCCTATGACTGTTCCTGAGGGGGATTACCTCCCCCTGTATATTCTCATAGGGTATCAAGTCTCTTCTTGGCTACTTGCTGTCCTTCCTCTGAGTGCCACCAGGTCTCCCCCTCCAGGGGACATGGTCAAATGTGAGGCACCAGAGTACGTGAGAAAGTCGTACCACATTCTCCACTCAATTGTGGAGAATATTCTGACCATTGGCTAGATCTGGGTAGGGGTTTAAAGTTTACCTCCTGTATTATCCTTGGCTGGTGCCTTAGTTTGAGCGGGACCCCTGGGCCCAAATCTGCCTATCATATTGTTCTACTTGTAGATTTCTAGGACCATCTGTATCCTTTTATTTTGCTATTCTCCCATGCGTCTCTCATTTAGAGTCCCAATAGGATGCCTTCCCCTCTGTCCCAGTTTCCTGGTAAGTGAAGGCTTTCGTGGGACATGCCCCTTGGGCTAGTATGCAGATATAAGTGAGTATATACCATTTGATTCTTTCTGCTTCTGGGTTAACTCACTCATTATGATCATTTCTAGCTCAATCCATTTATCCACAAATTTTGGGAATTCCTTGTTTTTAATAGCTGAGTAGTATTCCATAGTGTATATGTACCACAGTTTCTTTATCCACTCTTCTACTGAGGGACACTTAGGCTGTTTCCATGTTCTGGCTATTATGAATAAGGCTGCTATGAACATGGTTGAGCAAATTTTCTTGTTGTGTGCTGGAGCATCTTCTGGGTATATTCCAAGGAGTGGGATAGCTGGGTCTTGAGGAAGCCCTATTCCCATTTTTCTGAGATAGCACCAGATAGATTTCCAAAGTGGCTGTACTAGTTTGCATTCCCACCAGCAATGAAGGAGTGTTCCTCTCTCCCCACATCCTCGCCAGCATGTGGTGTCGCTTGAGTTTTTTATCTTAGCCATTCTGATGGGTGTAAGATGGAATCTCAGAGTTGTTTTGATTTGCATTTCCCTGATGACTAAGGAGGTTGAGCATTTCTTTAAGTATTTCTCAGCCATTTGATACTCCTCTGTTGAGAATTCTCTGTTTAGTTCCAAGCCCCATTTCTCAATTGGGTTATTCGGTTTGGTGGTGTTTAATTTCTTGAGTTCTTTATATATTTTGGATATTAGACCTTTGTCAGATGTAGGGTTGGTGAAGATCTTTTCCCAGTCTGTAGGCTGTCGCTTTGTTCTCTTGACAGTGTCTCCTGCCTTACAGAAGCTTCTCAGCCTCATGAGGTCCCATTTATTAATGGTTGACATTAAGGCCTGGGCCGTTGGTGTTCTGTTCAGGAAGTTGTCTCCTGTGCCAATATGTTCCAGGCTCTTTCCCACTTTTTCTTCTAAGTGGCTTAGTGTCTCTGGTTTTATGTTGAGGTCTTTAATCCACTTGGATTTGAGTTTTGTGCAAGGTGACAAATATGGGTCCAGTTTCATTTTTTTACACATAGACCTCCAGTTAGACCAGCACCATTTGTTGAAGATGCTATCCTTTTTCCATTGAATGGATTTGGCTTCTTTGTCAAAAATCAAGTGACCATATGTGTGTGGATTCATATCTGGGTCTTCGATTCGATTCCACTGATCAACCAGCCTGTTGCTGTGCCAGTACCATGCTGTTTTAATTACTATTGCTTTATAGTACAGTTTGAGATCAGGTATGGAGATTCCTCCGGAGCACCTTTTATTGTACAAGATTGTTTTAGCTATTCTGGGTTTTTTGTTTTTCCATATGAAGGTCAGAATTGAACTTTCAATGTCTTTTAAAAATTGTGTAGGTATTTTGATAGGGATTGCATTGAATCTGTAGATTGCTTTTGGTAGGATGGCCATTTTTACTATGTTAATTCTCCCGATCCATGAGCAAGGAAGATCATGCCATCTTCTCAGGTCATCTTCAATCTCTTTCTTCAGAGTTTTGAAATTTTTTTCATACAAGTCCTTCACTTGCTTAGTTAGGGTAACTCCTAGATATTTTATATTGCTTGTGGCTAATGTGAAGGGTGTGGTTTTCCTAATTTCTTCCTCTGCAAGCTTGTCATTTGTGTATAGGAAGGCTACAGACTTTTTTGAGTTAATTTTGTATCCAGCCAATTTGCTGAAGGTGTTTATCAGCTTTAGGAGTTCTCTGGTGGAGTTTTGAGGGTCACTTATGTACACTATCATATCATCTGCAAAGAGGGATAATTTGACTTCCTCCTTTCCCATTTGGATACCCTTGATCTCCTTTTGTTGTCTTATTGGTCTGGCGGCTAGAACATCGAGTACTATATTAAAGAGATATGGAGAGAGTGGGCAGCCTTGCCTTGTTCCCGATTTTAGAGGAATTTCCTTGAGTATCTCACCATTTACTTTGATTTTGGCTATTGGCTTGCTGTATTTGATTTTGGCTATTGGCTATTGGCTTGCCATTTTAGTATCGAACAAAATAGACTTTCAACCAAAATTAATCAAAAGGGATGAGGAAGGACACTTCATACTCATCAAAGGTAAAGTCAACCAAGATGACATCACAATTCTGAACATCTATGCTCCCAATACAAGGGCACCCACATTTGTAAAAGATCTCCTAAAAAAGCTTAAACCACACATCGATCCCCACACAATAATAGTGGGAGACTTCAACACCCCACTCTCACTGAAGGATAAGTCATTGAAACAGAAACTAAGCCGAGAAATAACATCATTAACCAATGCCATGGGTCAAATGGATCTAACAGATATCTATAGAACCTTTCACCCAAACAAGAAAGAATACACCTTCTTCTCTGCACCCCATGGAACCTTCTCCAAAATTGATCACATAGTAGGTCACAAAGCAAGTCTCAATAGATACAAGAGGATTGAAATAATACCTTGTATCCTATCAGATCACCATGCTCTTAGGCTGCAAATCAACAACAACAGAAATAACAAAAAGCCTACACGTACGTGGAAACTAAACAACTCTCTGCTAAATGACACCTGGGTCAGGGAAGAAATAAAGAAAGAAATCAAGGAGTTTCTGAAATTCAATGAAAATGAAGAAACAACATACCCAAATTTGTGGGATACATTGAAAGCAGTGCTAAGAGGAAAATTCATAGCACTAAGTGCCTTTAAAAAGAAATTGGAAACATCGCACATAAGCATCTTAACAACACAACTGGAAGCCCTAGAAAAAAAAAGAAGCAGAAACACCCAAGAGGAGTAGACGCCTGGAAATAATCAAACTCAGGGCTGAAATTAACAAGTTAGAAACTAAGAAAACAGTCCAAAGAATCAACAAAACCAAAAGCTGGTTCTTTGAGAAAATCAACAAGATAGACAGACCATTAGCCAAACTAACTAAAAGGCAGAGAGACAGTATTGAAATCAACAAAATCAGAAATGAAAAGGGAGACATAACAACAGACACTGAAGAAATTCAAAGAATCATAAGATCCTACTTTGAAGGCATATATGCCACAAAATTTGAAAATCTAAGAGAAATGGACAATTTTCTTGAACAATTTCACTTGCCAAAGTTGAATGAAGAACAGATAAACAAGCTAAATAGTCCCATTTCCCCTACAGAAATAGAAGCAATCATCGATGGTCTCCCAACCAAAAAAAGCCCAGGGCCAGATGGTTTCAGTGCAGAATTCTACCAGACCTTTAAAGGCGAACTAATACCGATACTCTTCAAGCTACTCCAAAAGATAGAAATGGATGGAAAATTACCAAATTCATTCTATGAGGCCATAGTCTCATTGATACCTAAACCTCACAAAGACTCAACAAAGTAAGAGAATTTCAGACCAATTTCTCTTATGAACATAGATGCAAAAATACTAAATAAAATACTTGCAAAACGAATACAGGAGCACATCAAAGATATCATTCATCATGACCAAGTAGGCTTCATTCCAGGCATGCAGGGATGGTTTAATATATGGAAATCCTTCAATGTAATCCACCATATAAACAAACTGAAAATAAAAAACCACATGATCATCTCCTTGGATGCAGAGAAAGCATTTGATAAAATTCAACACCCATTCATGTTTAAAGTTTTAGAGAGATCGGGGATACAAGGCACTTTCCTCAACATAATAAAGGCTATCTACAGCAAGCCAATAGCCAAAATCAAAGTAAATGGTGAGATACTCAAGGAAATTCCTCTAAAATCGGGAACAAGGCAAGGCTGCCCACTCTCTCCATATCTCTTTAATATAGTACTCGATGTTCTAGCCGCCAGACCAATAAGACAACAAAAGGAGATCAAGGGTATCCAAATGGGAAAGGAGGAAGTCAAATTATCCCTCTTTGCAGATGATATGATAGTGTACATAAGTGACCCTCAAAACTCCACCAGAGAACTCCTAAAGCTGATAAACACCTTCAGCAAATTGGCTGGATACAAAATTAACTCAAAAAAGTCTGTAGCCTTCCTATACACAAATGACAAGCTTGCAGAGGAAGAAATTAGGAAAACCACACCCTTCACATTAGCCACAAGCAATATAAAATATCTAGGAGTTACCCTAACTAAGCAAGTGAAGGACTTGTATGAAAAAAATTTCAAAACTCTGAAGAAAGAGATTGAAGATGACCTGAGAAGATGGCATGATCTTCCTTGCTCATGGATCGGGAGAATTAACATAGTAAAAATGGCCATCCTACCAAAAGCAATCTACAGATTCAATGCAATCCCTATCAAAATACCTACACAATTTTTAAAAGACATTGAAAGTTCAATTCTGACCTTCATATGGAAAAACAAAAAACCCAGAATAGCTAAAACAATCTTGTACAATAAAAGGTGCTCCGGAGGAATCTCCATACCTGATCTCAAACTGTACTATAAAGCAATAGTAATTAAAACAGCATGGTACTGGCACAGCAACAGGCTGGTTGATCAGTGGAATCGAATCGAAGACCCAGATATGAATCCACACACATATGGTCACTTGATTTTTGACAAAGAAGCCAAATCCATTCAATGGAAAAAGGATAGCATCTTCAACAAATGGTGCTGGTCTAACTGGAGGTCTATGTGTAAAAAAATGAAACTGGACCCATATTTGTCACCTTGCACAAAACTCAAATCCAAGTGGATTAAAGACCTCAACATAAAACCAGAGACACTAAGCCACTTAGAAGAAAAAGTGGGAAAGAGCCTGGAACATATTGGCACAGGAGACAACTTCCTGAACAGAACACCAACGGCCCAGGCCTTAATGTCAACCATTAATAAATGGGACCTCATGAGGCTGAGAAGCTTCTGTAAGGCAGGAGACACTGTCAAGAGAACAAAGCGACAGCCTACAGACTGGGAAAAGATCTTCACCAACCCTACATCTGACAAAGGTCTAATATCCAAAATATATAAAGAACTCAAGAAATTAAACACCACCAAACCGAATAACCCAATTGAGAAATGGGGCTTGGAACTAAAACAGAGAATTCTCAACAGAGGAGTATCAAATGGCTGAGAAATACTTAAAGAAATGCTCAACCTCCTTAGTCATCAGGGAAATGCAAATCAAAACAACTCTGAGATTCCATCTTACACCCACCAGAATGGCTAAGATAAAAAACTCAAGCGACACCACATGCTGGCGAGGATGTGGGGAGAGAGGAACACTCCTTCATTGCTGGTGGGAATGCAAACTAGTACAGCCACTTTGGAAATCTATCTGGTGCTATCTCAGAAAAATGGGAATAGGGCTTCCTCAAGACCCAGCTATCCTACTCCTTGGAATATACCCAGAAGATGCTCCAGCACACAACAAGAAAATTTGCTCAACCATGTTCATAGCAGCCTTATTCATAATAGCCAGAACATGGAAACAGCCTAAGTGTCCCTCAGTAGAAGAGTGGATAAAGAAACTGTGGTACATATACACTATGGAATACTACTCAGCTATTAAAAACAAGGAATTCCCGAAATTTGTGGATAAATGGATTGAGCTAGAAATGATCATAATGAGTGAGTTAACCCAGAAGCAGAAAGAATCAAATGGTATATACTCACTTATATCTGCATACTAGCCCAAGGGGCATGTCCCACGAAAGCCTTCACTTACCAGGAAACTGGGACAGAGGGGAAGGCATCCTATTGGGACTCTAAATGAGAGACGCATGGGAGAATAGCAAAATAAAAGGATACAGAGGGTCCTAGAAATCTACAAGTAGAACAATATGATAGGCAGATTTGGGCCCAGGGGTCCCGCTCAAACTAAGGCACCAGCCAAGGATAATACAGGAGGTAACTTTAAACCCCTACCCAGATCTAGCCAATGGTCAGAATATTCTCCACAGTTGAGTGGAGAATGTGATACGACTTTCTCACGTACTCTGGTGCCTCACATTTGACCATGTCCCCTGGAGGGGGAGACCTGGTGGCACTCAGAGGAAGGACAGCAAGTAGCCAAGAAGAGACTTGATACCCTATGAGAATATACAGGGGGAGGTATCCCCCTCAGGAACAGTCATAGGGGAGGGGAATAATGGGAAAATGGGGGTGGGGGGGGAAGGATGGGAGGATACAAGGGATGGGATAAACATTGAGATGTAACAAGAATAAATTAATAAAAATAAAATAAAATAAAATAAAATACCGTGTCTATCTTCCATATTTCTATACTTTATCATCTACCCATGATCTGTTTATACTGAATCTATGTATCATCTATCCTAAAGGAGTCTCATCTCAATCTCTGTACCTATAAATTGTGCCTACACTGTGTGTGTATTAGCAACTACCCTGTAGTTACCGTGTGTCTATCGTGTGTCTAACACATAAGGATCGCATATGTAGCAGTTATTCTGAATCTATCTTCCATTTAAAGATCACTTTGTCCTATAGCTATCCTGTAACCTTGTTCCATCTATCAAAATCATCTATCCATCTTCTATCTTCTATATACTTTGTTTCTATTTATATCGTATTTCTTCTACATATAATGTGTTTGCATAATATTCCTGCATTATTAATATCATACTATTTTATATGTCTCTATCCATATAGACCAATCCTCTGATCATCCCATGCCTGTCTCCCATCTATCCTTTAAGCTAATCTGTGAATGGCTACCATCCAAGCATCATTAATCATTAGCTATCCTTTATCACTTTTCCACCTAACTCTCATATATATATTTATATATGTATATATATATATATATATATATATATATATATATATATATATTCAATCAAATTATCTTCTTTAATTTTCTTATCTTTTAATTATCTTCTACCTGTCTTCTATACTCTAGTTATTCTGTGATTGTTAACCATCCATTTATCACTATCCCATAACTACCCTGAATTTCTCTTCCTTGGCACATCTAATTGGTAGTTATTGTTTATATCTTTTCTTCTTTATCATATTTAAAATCTGAGCCATGATCTTCATTCCATATATGGATTTAATTCTTTAACTCCTCTGAGTTTTTCTTCAAATCTCTATCCTTCATCCTCTAGCTTTCTTGTTCCTGCCTTCCATTCATCAATCTATCGTTTAGCCATACTGTTCTTGTTATCCATGTATTCATCCATCCTTTATCTTTGGGATATCCTATCGTCTATACCTTTGATGTATCATTTTCGTTCTCTCCTTA